>NC_092415.1:204302936-204305685 GCF_040894005.1 Engystomops pustulosus | reverse complement strand
GTATTATAATATTACGATATAATGTAACCGATCCCCCGCTGTATTATAATATTACGATATAATGTAACCGATCCTCCGCTGTATTATAATATTACGATATAATGTAACCGATCCCCCGCTGTATTATAATATTACGATATAATGTAACCGATCCTCTGCTGTATTATAATATTACGATATAATGTAACCGATCCCCCGCTGTATTATAATATTACGATATAATGTAACCGATCCTCCGCTGTATTATAATATTACGATATAATGTAACCGATCCCCCGCTGTATTATAATATTACGATATAATGTAACCGATCCCCCGCTGTATTATAATATTACGATATAATGTAACCGATCCCCCGCTGTATTATAATATTACGATATAATGTAACCGAACCTCCGCTGTATTATAATATTACGATATAATGTAACCGAACCTCCGCTGTATTATAATATTACGATATAATGTAACCGAACCTCCGCTGTATTATAATATTACGATATAATGTAACCGAACCTCCGCTGTATTATAATATTACGATATAATGTAACCGAACCTCCGCTGTATTATAATATTACGATATAATGTAACCGATCCCCCGCTGTATTATAATATTACGATATAATGTAACCGATCCCCCGCTATATTATAATATTACGATATAATGTAACCGAACCTCCGCTGTATTATAATATTACGATATAATGTAACCGATCCTCCGCTGTATTATAATATTACGATATAATGTAACCGATCCCCCGCTGTATTATAATATTACGATATAATGTAACCGATCCTCTGCTGTATTATAATATTACGATATAATGTAACCGAACCTCCGCTGTATTATAATATTACGATATAATGTAACCGATCCTCCGCTGTATTATAATATTACGATATAATGTAACCGAACCTCCGCTGTATTATAATATTACGATATAATGTAACCGAACCTCCGCTGTATTATAATATTACGATATAATGTAACCGAACCTCCGCTGTATTATAATATTACGATATAATGTAACCGAACCTCCGCTGTATTATAATATTACGATATAATGTAACCGAACCTCCGCTGTATTATAATATTACGATATAATGTAACCGAACCTCCGCTGTATTATAATATTACGATATAATGTAACCGATCCCCGCTGTATTATAATATTACGATATAATGTAACCGAACCTCCGCTGTATTATAATATTACGATATAATGTAACCGATCCCCCGCTGTATTATAATATTACGATATAATGTAACCGATCCTCCGCTGTATTATAATATTACGATATAATGTAACCGATCCTCCGCTGTATTATAATATTACGATATAATGTAACCGAACCTCCGCTGTATTATAATATTACGATATAATGTAACCGATCCCCCGCTGTATTATAATATTACGATATAATGTAACCGATCCCCCGCTGTATTATAATATTACGATATAATGTAACCGATCCCCCGCTGTATTATAATATTACGATATAATGTAACCGATCCTCCGCTGTATTATAATATTACGATATAATGTAACCGATCCTCCGCTGTATTATAATATTACGATATAATGTAACCGAACCTCCGCTGTATTATAATATTACGATATAATGTAACCGATCCCCCGCTGTATTATAATATTACGATATAATGTAACCGATCCCCCGCTGTATTATAATATTACGATATAATGTAACCGATCCTCCGCTGTATTATAATATTACGATATAATGTAACTGAACCTCCGCTGTATTATAATATTACGATATAATGTAACCGATCCCCCGCTGTATTATAATATTACGATATAATGTAACCGATCCTCCGCTGTATTATAATATTACGATATAATGTAACCGATCCCCCGCTGTATTATAATATTACGATATAATGTAACCGATCCCCCGCTGTATTATAATATTACGATATAATGTAACCGATCCTCCGCTGTATTATAATATTACGATATAATGTAACCGAACCTCCGCTGTATTATAATATTACGATATAATGTAACCGATCCCCCGCTGTATTATAATATTACGATATAATGTAACCGAACCTCCGCTGTATTATAATATTACGATATAATGTAACCGATCCCCCGCTGTATTATAATATTACGATATAATGTAACTGAACCTCCGCTGTATTATAATATTACGATATAATGTAACCGATCCTCCGCTGTATTATAATATTACGATATAATGTAACCGATCCTCCGCTGTATTATAATATTACGATATAATGTAACCGAACCTCCGCTGTATTATAATATTACGATATAATGTAACCGATCCTCTGCTGTATTATAAATATTACGATATAATGTAACCGATCCTCCGCTGTATTATAATATTACGATATAATGTAACCGATCCCCAGCTGTATTATAATATTACGATATAATGTAACCGATCCCCCGCTGTATTATAATATTACGATATAATGTAACTGAACCCTCCGCTGTATTATAATATTACGATATAATGTAACCGATCCCCCGCTGTATTATAATATTACGATATAATGTAACCGAACCTCCGCTGTATTATAATATTACGATATAATGTAACCGATCCCCCGCTGTATTATAATATTACGATATAATGTAACCGATCCCCCGCTGTATTATAATATTACGATATAATGTAACTGATCCTCCGCTGTATTATAATATTACGATATAATGTAACTGAACCTCCGCTGTATTATAATATTACGATATAATGTAAC
>NC_092415.1:203692936-203952936 GCF_040894005.1 Engystomops pustulosus | reverse complement strand
CCCGGGCAGCGCCGGGGCTACAGATTATATATTTCTGTGCCATTGTTTTCATTGATCGCCACCTGGTGGACACAGCACAGAAGGCAATGGGGGAAACAACAATCAGCTGACAAATGGAAAATCTTCCTATAAAATATAATAATCCTCCAATTATTATGTACAGAATCATATAATGTCATATACAGAACTAGATAAAAAGGAATGTTATCAATATGTGTATAATGTACATTTATCATGAACCAACAAGCGCCACATAGCGGGTCACCATTGTGTAGCCAGAATTTTACTTT
This sequence comes from Engystomops pustulosus, assembly GCF_040894005.1. Taxonomy (NCBI): domain Eukaryota; kingdom Metazoa; phylum Chordata; class Amphibia; order Anura; family Leptodactylidae; genus Engystomops; species Engystomops pustulosus. Next base: position 203,952,646 of record NC_092415.1, on the reverse strand, counting down.
ATGTCCACTAGATGGCAGACACAGATTATAGAATGGACTAAGAGAGATATGAGCTATTTATGGGTAGATAGATAGATAGATAGATAGATAGATAGATAGATAGATAGATAGATATGAGATAGATAGATAGATAGATAGATAGATAGGAGGTAGATAGATAGATAGATAGATAGATAGATAGATAGATAGATAGGAGATAGATAGGAGATAGATATGAGATAGATATGAGATAGATATGAGATAGATAGATAGATATGAGATAGATAGATAGATATGAGATAGATAGATAGATATGAGATAGATATGAGATAGATATGAGAGAGATAGATAGAGAGATAGATAGATATGAGATAGATAGATAGATAGATAGATAGATAGATAGATAGATAGATAGGAGATAGTTATGAGATAGATAGATAGATATGAGATAGATATGAGATAGATATGAGATAGATATGAGATAGATAGATAGATATGAGATAGATAGATAGATAGATAGATAGATAGATAGGAGATAGATAGATATATAGATAGATATGAGATAGATAGATAGATATGAGATAGATAGATAGATATGAGATAGATAGATATGAGATAGATATATAGATAGATAGATAGGAGATAGATAGATATATAGATATGAGATAGATAGATAGATATGAGATAGATAGATAGATAGATAGATAGGAGATAGATAGATAGATAGATAGGAGATAGATAGATAGATAGATATGAGATAGATAGATAGATAGATAGATATGAGATAGATAGATAGATAGATAGATAGATAGATATGAGATAGATAGATAGATAGATAGATAGATTGATATGAGATAGATATATAGATAGGTATGAGATAGATAGATATATAGATAGGTATGAGATAGATAGATATGAGATAGATAGATAGATAGATAGATAGGAGATAGATAGATAGAAGAACATTCGGAGAAATATCGGTTCGGACCAGTTTGATTTGGGTCTGAATACTTGGCTCATCTCTTTTCATAATCCTACAGTAAATGGGGTCTCTATTCCGTTATGTCAGCTTTCCCAATATTCCCTCCTTACAGAACGTGAAGGATGACGGGCAGCACGTCTGGCGGCTGAAGCACTTCAATAAGCCCGCCTACTGCAACCTCTGCCTCAACATGCTGATTGGTCTGGGGAAGCAGGGACTCAGCTGCTCGTGTGAGTAACCAATATTCCAATTCATGTCCCAGGGTCAACATCTGCAAAGATTTTTTATGTTCTCTCTGTGTTTGCGTGGGTTTTCCTCTGGGTTCTCCGGTTTCCTCTCACGCTCCAAAACATACTGGTAGGGTGATTAGATTGTGAGCCCCGTTGGGGACAGGGACCGGTCTGTACAGTGCTGCGTAATCTGTAGGCGCTATATAAAATATGGAATCAACATTATTATTATGTAGTCATGTGGGATAATTGGCTCCGCCTTAGTGTCCAAGTATTTATTTTAGGCTTTTTTTGGCACTTTCCAAGTGTTTTAACCTGTTTTTCCATCAATGTGGCTTTCTGAGGCTTGGTTTTTGTAGGATGATTTGTTTTTCCCGGTGCAGTTGTCTCTGGGGATGTAAAACGCACTGAATCATTTTTTACTTATTCTGTATTTTTGGGGAAATGAAAAAAAAAATCTCTGCAGTTTCAGCATTGGTTTCTGTATCATGTAGGATACATCATCTGACCGCTACACTGTCCCTTTAAGCTCCGCCTTTTAGAATGTCCAATAAGTTTAGAAAGATTGTAATCCTGGATGTCATTGTTAGGCAAGTAGCTGCACTAGGAAGCCATAATGACGGACAGACCCCATCCACTGCAGTGGGGGTCAATCATTAGGCCACTATAGCCCCCATATGGTTACATGAGGGGGCATTAAGGGTTCTGGGGGTTGTATCAGGAAGATCTCCGCTTCATTGAGAGACGTTATTGGGTTTTCCATAGTAAAAGGACACATGACAGGTGTCCGGTGAGGGTCCGATCTTTAAGAGAGAGGTGGTCACTGCACACCCTACTGCTCTATGACTGGTCTTTAGGGACTGTATAGACGGCATATAGCACTCACTTATCTCCTTCAGTCCTTAACCTTATGGCAGCGCTCACGATTGCTGAAAAAAACAGACAGGGGTCCCCAATGGGGGTCCCAATAGTGAGAGCCAGACCAGTCAGAGCCTTATCCTACTATTAGCTCTGATAATATGTGGTTATTGGAGAATCCCTTTAAGCCTGAGCTTAACAATTTTACAACAGCGGCCACTACTGGTAAAATGGAGTATTACATGCAGGCAGATACTTAGCCAATCAAGTAATACATGACCGTACACTTATACAAAGGTCCACAATAACAATATTAAAGGGGTTTTATACCTCATCTACTGGATGGATCATCCATATCTCATCAGTTTGGGTCGGGCACTCCCGATTCTCCTTCAATAGCTGATCCTGGCCGTCTCAGAATAGGTCATCAATCTATAGAAGGTGCAAACCTCTTGTACATTGATCGGACATCTGATCCTTGGACCTTATCTGACCCCCTAACTAGCCATGTTTTATAGGGGTCATGTAAGTTTATGCCTCTTCGCTCCTTATGACTTCTTGGATGAGAAGGATCGAGGCGCCAGCACAGTGATGGAGGCCACCGCTGCTCATCCGGATAGGACCCTCGAAGAGACATCAGGTTGGATAGGTGCTGGTAGCCCCAAGTAACATCCCAATATGCCTCCTATGTAATGGTGTCCTGGGAGGCATAACCTGAGGGTTACAGAGGGTGTGGGGGCACCCAAAAGCTTCATCTAACCCCTCTAGTCATTGCCCATTGCCTTCTCTCATCTGCGTATCCCTTTAAGAGACATGAAGGCTCCGGACTCTGCTCATCGGCTTCTCATCCAAGTGATGAATACCACAAACTATTTACTGTTCTCCACAATAGGTAAGAAATAAATACATCAAGGCCACACACTGTGCCAAAACCGCAGCTCTAACCTCCCAGACTCTGCTGAAATATTAAAGTCCTGGAGTCAGCGAGTCTTAAGTAATGTGATGGTTATATATAATAGTGAAGGTGAACAAAGTACAGACGAGGGGAGGAGAGCGGAACAAGAGAGACACCTCATCTATATTACTATCTATCTATCTATCTATCTATCTATCTATCTATCTATCTATCTATCTATCTATCTATCTATCTATCTATCTATCTCCTATCTATCTATCTCCTATCTACCTACCTATCTATCTATCTATCTTCTATCTATCTATCTATCTATCTATCTATCTATCTATCTCATATCTATCTCATATCTATCTCATATCTATCTCATATCTATCTCCTATCTATCTATCTATCTATCTATCTATCTCCTATCTATCTATCTATCTATCTATCTCATATCTATCTATCTATCTATCTATCTATCTATCTCATATCTATCTCCTATCTATCTATCTATCTATCTATCTATCTATCTATCTATCTCCTATCTATCTATCTATCTATCTATCTATCTATCTCCTATCTATCTATCTATCTATCTATCTCCTATCTATCTATCTATCTATCTCATATCTATCTATCTATCTATCTATCTCATATCTATCTCCTATCTATCTATCTATCTATCTATCTATCTATCTCATATCTATCTATCTATCTATCTATCTATCTCATATCTATCTCCTATCTATCTATCTATCTATCTCCTATCTATCTATCTATCTATCTATCTATCTATCTATCTATCTATCTATCTATCTATCTATCTATCTCATATCTATCTATCTATCTCATATCTATCTCCTATCTATCTATCTATCTATCTATCTCATATCTATCTATCTATCTATCTATCTATCTATCTATCTATCTATCTATCTATCTATATATATCTATCTCATATCTATTTATCTTCTCGATATTAAACATCAAGCTTTTGATTCGTCCCACATTTTCCACATAGTAGCCACTTAGAATTGTACTCACAAGAGGACGTGGTCTTCTCAAAGAAGTCAACTAGAATGTACAGTAGATCAGGGTGTGGTCTTCTAGAGAAGTTTTATGTATGATCGTGGTTGGACAGTTCCAATGAAGAACCTAAGAATCCTCTGGTGGGCTTTGACATAATGATGAGTGTTGGCTAATAAGGGGCCCCAAAGCTCCTGCCGAAATCCCCGTCTGGACATGTGGGTTTCTGGGCTTGACTGTAGAAACATCCTCTTTGGTGGACAGAACAAAAGTCTATTCCTGATAAGAGGTTTTCTAGAAGGTTCTTCTGTTTCATTCAGTTTTACATAATTTCCCACTCACAGCACAATTGACAAATATTATTGTGTGGACAATTATATGGCTGTAAATATGATATTATTACTGTAAGTGGACATGCACATGCTGGGAGGGCCTCCAACCTTTAGAAGGCCCAAGAAACCACAAACTAAGTCTGGCTTTTTCTAGCCAAAAGTCTATACTGGAGGTAAAAACAAAGCAATAAACCAAGACCAAGACCTACCCAGTGTCCAGCCCCTAGTGATGGCGAACCTTTTAGAGAGCGAGTGCCCAAAATGCAAACCAGACCCACTTTATTTATTGCAAAGTGTCAACACAGCAATTCTAGCATTAAACTATGAAAATCTTCTTGCTCCGTGCTATACCACAGCTTTCAAGGGTCCTGAGGGCACTAATATCATTGACAGAAGGTGGGAGAATTGCCATTGGAGCTTCCCTGAACAGGAAAAATTGTGGGGCCAAGAGCAGGAGCTTCAATGGTTCCAATGATAATCTGACCATGTCCTCACCTTCTCTTCCTGCAGTCTCAGATAGACCCAGATGCTTCACGTCCTGGGCTACCTGGGTTTGCAGGAGGATCCCTCAGGTCCTGTCTGGTGAATTCCCACTGAAAGGGCTCAGAGTGCTACCTCTGGCACCCGTGCCATAGGTTCGCCAACACTGCTCTACATGATGCCATCTCACGGGTTTCATGGTTGACTTGACTCTTTGTAACACTCCATGTGAACACAAGGCTCTCCTTCCCTACCTCCATCGCTTCATTTACACTCTGACTCATCCAACTGACGGGCTACTTTTGTTCAACTGAGGATACCTCTGGTTAAAACGCGTCAGGGAGGTGTGATTTTTTTTTTGTGTGCAAGGGTCAGTTTGGGACTACCCTTGTAAGGGGTCTTGTGGGTGTTAGGGTAAGCACATTAGGTCCCAACACCCCCCTGCGGGACATCTTGAGGACAGGACTTGAAGTCCCCTCCCTTGTCCTACATCAGTTACTGGCATCACATACCGGTCCGGTAAGATTTACGGTTCTTTTTGAATTTCGTGGATTGCACACACATGAGGAGGGTACACCTTCCACCAATTTTTCTACCTTATATTATAGTTACGAATAAATACTGATGCGTTACGTTATTTTTGTACTTAAGCCAGAATCGGTTTTACAATAGTGGTATGTTTCACTCTGTATGGTGGTGTATAGGGGTGTTGCTATTTATATATATCACTGATATATATGGATTCTTTGTAAAGTACAGGGGTATCTAGTCTCCAGTTGACTCAACAATTGATGTGTAAATAATGATATTGATTCCGATGTCTTTGGTAGCCTCTGAACCTTGGTAGGCCCGAAAAGCCCAGTTTCACATTAAAGAACTATCTTCAACCCAAGACTGGGAGAAGAAGGGAAATTGCTATGAGGCAATAATGACCATAAACGGCCATATTGTGTTTCAGGATTTTTCTGGTTCATAGACTTGGTCATTGGTCATTGGCCGGTTTCCTACGTTACCTTTTTACTAAAGGAGGAACGAGATCATGGCTGCCACACATTGGCTATACTGCACTCATGTGTTTGATGGTTCATAGATATGACTCCTAACAGGGTTCCTTATTACTAAAGTGAAACACAAACTGGCCCAGACTGTCCATATGTCCGTACATGATGGTGTCTCAGATGTTTTATGGTTCATAGACTTGACTCCTAACAAGGTTCCTCAGTTTCCTTCTCACTAAGGGAGAAGTGAAACAGACACTGGCCCAGGCTGTCCATACTGGATGGTGTCTCAAATTATTTATGGTTCATAAACTTCTTATCAGGGTTCTTGTGTTGCCTTCTTACCACGTCAGGAGTTAGAGCAAGATTGGCTTAGACCGTGCATAAGGAACATGATGGAGTCTCAACTTCTTTATGGTTCTTTATAGGGTTCTTGTGTTGCCTTCTTACCACGTCGGTGTTTAGAGCAAGATTGGCTTAGACTGTGCATAAGGAACATGATGGAGTCTCACGTTTATATGGTTCTTAGCAGGGTTCCTCTGATTCCTGCATAATATAGGAAGGAATAGGACATCTTGTATCATTTCAGGAATGATAAGTCATGATGGTTCAACTTTTGATGTGTTGGACCTTGTATGAAAACCCTGACCGGGGGAAAGACGAAGAGTAGTAATCAGTTGGGTACGTTGAACATACAATAACCATTGGTTAAAAGGTCATTGGGAGAACTTTCCACCTCACTGCCCACAATGTTCCAAAAGATATTATGAAGGATTGATCTTTAAGATGAAGGATTTTTCCTTAGACATCTGCCGGTTTGCTCTCCGTGCCGAAATCAAAAAGTTTCTCGGACCTTAGTCCAGTGTCTAAGGCCACTTAAGGATTCAGTTTGGGTTGGCTTTTCCGACTATAGTTGATTCAGGTGTAACTTTTTGATGTTTTTGGATGAATGTAATATCCAAGACCATGGATATCCAAGACCATGGATATCCAAGACCATGGATATCCAAGACCAATATCCAAGACCAATATCCAAGACCATGGATATCCAAGACCAATATCCAAGACCATGGATATCCAAGACCAATATCTAGAATCTCATCGAAGCTCTCTCCGAGCCGATCCTCTTTAAGACCATTGAGGCCACAGGGAGAATAAAGTTCTACTAATTCGAGGGACCTGGCTGTATCTCTGACAGGCAGACGATGTTTTGTTTTCTTGGTAATGTCATCGATAATCCTATGATCCCACATTTTGCCTAATGTGCCTGGAAAATCAAATGTTAGAAGCAGATGGTGTATTCCGGAAGGCAACAAATTTGCCCAATGAAGACATAGCGTTGTTGTTGTCGTGTGTGCTGCTGAGTACATGGCATCTATGACCACACTTGCTATCTGGAAATGGACTAATCAGCTATTTAAGGATCAGATAAACCAATAGACGAAACATCATAAACTCATATGGCTTTTACTTTCGTGCTTGCCAGCTGCTCATAAGCTTATATTTTGGAAAACGTTGATTTTTTTTCTTTCTTTCTTTTTTTTTAATTTTTATTAACAAATGACACCAGTCCATTTGGCTGCCATTAATTTGTCTTCAAAGTACTCGTCATTTGGGGGGTCATTTTTTAAAAATTTGACTTGGGACTTATTAAATTATACATTTCCTGCCCTGCTATGATAAGGTTTTCTTGTTTTATATGCATCATGTTTCCCGTCATTATTGACCATCTGAAGCCTACGGAGAAGAGCACAGCCCAAGTTCTGATTTATAGAGAGAGTCGCGTCTTATCTGGAAAATGTGGATGAGTTCCTTCTGCCTTTGTTGAAATAATTGACACAATTTTCAAAAATTATTTTTTTTTCAGTCTGCAAATATACAGCTCATGAACGTTGCGTTTCCCGGGCTCCGCCATCTTGTATTAAGACCTACGTCAAGTCAAAGAAGAACACCAATGTACGTTCCTGCATATAATATATCTTTTTTAACTTGTTTCCAGTTTTAAAAATTTCCTTAAACCTTTAAACATTTTCTTAAATTTTTTTTTTACAGGTTATGCATCATTTTTGGGTGGAAGGAAATTGCCCCACCAAATGCGAAAAGTGCCACAAAGCCATCAAGTGCTATCAAGGCCTCACAGGATTACACTGCGTGTGGTGTCAGATTACAGTAAGTCCTTAGCCCTTTGTTTGGAGATTTTTTAGAAAATATTTTGTATTTTAAAAAAGTTATATAGTAGTGAATTTATAGAATGTTTTTGAATTAAAGGGATGTTCCTATCTGAGTATTGACATTTGTTTTAATCCATCTAACAGATTTATACATTTCTTCAATGGCATGTTATTAAAAAAGATGTGAAGATCATTTCCCATAAATTTCGCTATTTTGTTGTCCCTTTGAAACAGGAAAGGTGTCCTTGGATATGACCACCCTTGCACTTTGGCAACGTTGGCCACATATGCAATATTGAGGCACCCAACCACGTAGATTCAGCGTTCATCACCACAGGACAGATGTGGGATATGCAATAACTTCCAGCCACTTCATATGTGCCATCACTCCAGCAGCAGTGGTCGTATCCAAGGACTACAAACTCATTTCTAAGGGACAGCATGACTACATATATGGGAAATTATTTGAACACACAGCTAGATTTTTTTTTATAACATCCTATTGAAGAAATATTTATATATGGCAGATGAATTAAATTAAATGTCAATGCCAAGATTGGAATATCCCCTTAATTTATTTTCAAGGGTTCTCAGCAGGAAAATAGGGCTCTTCTATTCAGGATCTTTGCAGGGAACTATTATTACAAGCTAACCCTTCCCTGGAAGACCTGATATTACAAGGGTAGTTAATTTATTTCACTGGGAACTATTGTAATGCATTATTTCTCCAAAGGTGGCGCTGTAGAAAAACAAAACCCGGGCTTATGGTCTAGAGTTGACATGAGAGACATGAACTGATTTTGGTCATGTGATAACAAAGATATTGGGACCAACAAAAGTTAATCCCCTTCTCTACAAGGACCCATAGAGGTCACATGATCTGATGCTATAGAATTTCTTACGCATATTGAAGACTACAATAGAAATTTCGGTTTTGGAATTTTAACAGTCCAAGTATTCAATCTGGCCCCTTTTGATAAAATTTTTCAAAATAAAAGATGCTATAATTGGGGGGGGGGCATAATTACAGAATAATTATGATTTTCTCTACAGAATAACATCTTAACTTCTCCCAAGTTACTGACTACAATTATCCAGTGAAAGAATATAAATATAAAAATAATTTATAATAAATTAAAGATTTTTACAAAAAATAAGGACAACATCAAATACGGTTTATTGTATTCTAATTACAGAAATATTTTACTATTTTGTAAATGCAGGTTTCCCCATTTATAGAATGGACAATTAAAAAAAAAATGTAACCCAAAAGCAATTTTTTTCCTTTTTTTTGTATTAATATTTCACTTTAGTTTCACTCTTGTTTTATTGTTTCAGGCTTAGAAATAAAACTAAGCAATTTGAATTTTCATCCATTTTGGCAATGGCCAAATTTGACTTTGGAATGCGGTAAAAATTTATAAAATGTATAATTTGTTTGTAATTTATTTTTTAGATTTTTTTTTTAATTAATAAAACTTATGCACAATAATAACACATGATTGAATATAGTTTTTTCTTAAAATGTCAATGTGTAACTTTTTTTTATTAGACAAGTTATTGAAAATACCTGGACTGTGATTTTACATTATACTTTGAATCACATTTTTGAACACTCAAAAAATACAAATATTATTTTATTTTTACATTTGTGAAAAAAGGAACACATTGGGGGTCATTTACTAAGGGCCTGATTCGCGTTTTCCCAACGTGCGCTGATTTTCCCTGTATTGCCCCGGGATTTTGGCGCACCTGATCGGATTTTGGCGCATCTGCGCCGGCATGCACGCGACGGAAATCGGGGGCGTGGCCGAACGAAAACCCGACGGATTCGGAAAAACTGCCGCATTAAAAAAAAAATGTGTTGCAAAACTTGCACTTACCTTCACCTGGTAAAGGCCGGTGAATTTTAGTGCATTCCGGTGGGCCTCGGGGAACTTCAGCGCAGCAGCGACACCTGGTGGACGTCGGAGGAACTGCCTTAGTGAATCGCCGGAAAACCCGAATCCACCGCAGAGAACGCGCCGCTGGATCGCGAATGGACCGGGTAAGTAAATCTGCCCCATTGTTTAATGATGTAAGTAATCGTTTTATAATATTTTTTGTTTTCTTATTATTCTACTTTTTAAAAGAGTAATTGCATTTGCCAGTAAGACCAAATAATATGCTCATGCTTTTCAAAAGAAACTTTTGATTTGACATGATGACCCAGAATTTCTAAAGCCCCTGCGCTAGTTTTCTGTCGGACTTTCCACAATCTTTCATGTGCAAACTGCTTGTATGTATATTAATTATTATTATTATTATTATTATTATTATTCCTTTATGTATATAGTGCCTACAGATTATGTAGAACTTGCCAAATCGGTCCCTGTCCCCAATGGGGCTCACAATCTAATCAACCTACCAGTATGGTTTTGGAGTGTGGGAGGAAACTGGAGGACCCGGAGGAAACCCACGCAAATAGGGAGAGAACATAAAAACTCTTTGTAAATTTTGACCCTGGGACTTGAACCCCAGCGCTGCAAGGCTGTAATGCTAACCACAGAGTCACCATGTATTTATAAAGTGTCTGAGACACATATGTGGCTCACGTGACACTTTTGTGGCGCGCCTGTACTAGTCGTCATACAACACAAATTTCTGCACTAAAGAGGGGGTTCCGGTGCGCCGGTTTTAACATGCAAAGTCCGACAGCAGTGTGTCACATGCCCCATGTAAAAGGTGCACCAAAAAAAAGTGGTGCCCTCTGTCGGAGCAGTGCAGGTTTTAGAATATCTATTGTAATTTTGTACGTTGCAATAGATGATGTACAAAATGCCCATATACTGCCCTACTATAGCACGGCACTATATGGTGGGATCTATTAGACAACCGAGGGTTAAAGCAACCGAGGGAGTCCGAAAAATAGTAAAAAAAAAAGTTAATAAAAAAAACCTAAAAATTCAAATCACCCCCTTTACCTAGAAATGATAATGAATATAAACAAACAGTAAAAATCATAAACATGTTCGGTCCCAAAATTCCCGATCTATCAAAATATAATAACGCTTATATAACGGTCGAAAATGCCACTTTTTTTTGCCATTTTAAAAAATATTAAAAATTCAATAAAAAAATGCGTACAGTCCTAAAAATGGTAACAATGAAAACATCACCAAAAGTCGTGAAAAAGTACATCACGCACAGCTCCATGCAACAAAGTACGAAAAAGTTATTAGCGCCAGAACATGGCAAAATGAAGGGGTTTTTTGTACAGGAGGTTTTAATTTTTGTAAATGTATAAAAACATTATAAAACCTATACACATAAAACAGTAAAACAGTGATTCCACCGACCCAAAAAATATAGAAGACCTGTCATTTGGGAGCACATTGAAAGCCGTAAAATCCAAGCCCACAAGAAAACGGCGCAGATAAATTTTTTCACCAATTTCACTGCATTTGGAATTTTCTGGCTTCTCAGAACACGGCATGAAATATTACACAATGTCACTATGAAGTGCGATTTGTTACGCAGAAATTAAGCCCTTACACAGCTCTTTACAGATAACACTGACCCATCATTACATCACTACTAACAAAAGATGATGTCACAGCTTATCTCCTCCCCCTCCCTGTACAATGACCTCTATATAGATAACACTGACCCATCATTACATCACTACTGACAATAGATGATGTCACAGCTTATCTCCTCCTCCTCCCTGTACAATGACCTCTATATAGATAACACTGACCCATCATTACATCATTACTGACAATAGATGATGTCACAGCTTATCTCTTCCCCCTCCCTGTACAATGTCCTCTATATAGATAACACTGACCCATCATTACATCACTACTGACAATAGATGATGTCACAGCTTATCTCCTCCTCCTCCCTGTACAATGACCTCTATATATATACCACTGACCCATCATTACATCACTACTGACAATAGATGATGTCACAGCTTATCTCCTCCCCCTCCCTGTACATAGACCTCTATATAGATAACACTGACCCATCATTACATCACTACTGACAATAGATGATGTCACAGCTTATCTCCTCCTTCTCCCTGTACAATGACCTCTATATAGATAACACTGACCCATCATTACATCACTACTGACAATAGATGATGTCACAGCTTATCTCCTCCTCCTCCCTGTACAATGACCTCTATATAGATAACACTGACCCATCATTACATCACTACTGACAATAGATGAGGTCACAGCTTATCTCCTCCCCCTCCCTGTACAATGACCTCTAAATAGATAATACTGACCCATCATTACATCACTACTAACAATAGATGATGTCACAGCTTATCTCCTCCCCCTCCCTATACAATGACCTCTATATAGATAACACTGACCCATCATTACATCACTACTAACAAAAGATGATGTCACAGCTTATCTCCTCCTCCTCCCTGTACAATGACCTCTATAGAGATAACACTGACCCATCATTACATCACTACTGACAATAGATGATGTCACAGCTTATCTCCTCCTCCCTGTACAATGTCCTCTATATAGATAATACTGACCCCCCATTACATCACTACTGACAATAGATGATGTCACAGCTTATCTCCTCCTCCTCCCTGTACAATGACCTCTATATAGATAATACTGACCCATCATTACATCACTACTGACAATAGATGATGTCACAGCTTATCTTCTCCTCCCTGTACAATGTCCTCTATATAGATAACACTGACCCATCATTACATCACTACTGACAATAGATGATGTCACAGCTTATCTCCTCCTCCCTGTACAATGACCTCTATATACATAACCCTGACCCATCATTACATCAGTACTGACAATAGATGATGTCACAGCTTATCCCCTCCCCCTCCCTGTACAATGTCCTCTATATAGATAATACTGACCCCCCATTACATCACTACTGACAATAGATGATGTCACAGCTTATCCCCTCCCCCTCCTCCCTGTACAATGACCTCTATATAGATAACACTGACCCATCATTACATCCCTACTGACAATAGATGATGTCACAGCTTATCTCCTCCCCTCCTGTACAATGACCTCTATATAGATAATACTGATCCCCCATTACATCACTACTGACAATAGATGATGTCACAGCTTATCCCCTCCCCCTCCCTGTACAATGACCTCTATATAGATAACACTGACCCATCATTACATCACTACTGACAATAGATGATGTCACAGCTTATCTCCTCCCCCTCCCTGTACAATGTCCTCTATATAGATAACACTGACCCATCATTACATCACTACTGACAATAGATGATGTCACAGCTTATCTCCTCCCCACTCACTGTACAATGACCTCTATATAGATAACACTGACCCATCATTACATCACTACTGACAATAGATGATGTCACAGCTTATCTCCTCCCCCCTCACTGTACAATGACCTCTATATAGATAACACTGACCCATCATTACATCACTACTGACAATAGATGATGTCACAGCTTATCTCCTCCCCCTCCCTGTACAATGACCTCTATATTGATAACCCTGACCCATCATTACATCACTACTGACAATAGATGATGTCACAGCTTATCTCCTCCCCCTCCCTGTACAATGACCTCTATATAGATAACACTGACCCATCATTACATCACTTCTGACAATAGATGATGTCACAGCTTATCTCTTCCCTCTCCCTGTACAATGACCTCTATACAGATAACACTGACCCATCATTACATCACTACTGACAATAGATGATGTCACAGCTTATCTCCTCCTCCTCCCTGTACAATGACCTCTATATAGATAACACTGACCCATCATTACATCACTACTGACAATAGATGATGTCACAGCTTATCTCCTCCCCCTCCCTGTACAATGACCTCTATATAGATAACCCTGACCCATCATTACATCACTACTGACAATAGATGATGTCACAGCTTATCTCCTCCCCCTCCCTGTACAATGACCTCTATATAGATAACACTGACCCATCATTACATCACTACTGACAATAGATGATGTCACAGCTTATCTCTTCACTCTCCCTGTACAATGACCTCTATACAGATAACACTGACCCATCATTACATCACTAATGACAATAGATGATGTCACAGCTTATTTCCACACCCTTCCTGTACAATGACCTCTATATAGATAACACTGACCCATCATTACATCACTACTGACAATAGATGATGTCACAGCTTATTTCCTCCCCCTTCCTGTACAATGACCTCTATATAGATAACACTGACCTATCATTACATCACTACTGACAATAGATGATGTCACAGCTTATTTCCTCCCCCTTCCTGTACAATGTCCTCTATATACATAACACTGACCCATCATTACATCACTACTGACAATAGATGATGTCACAGCTTATATCCTCCCCCTCCCTGTACAATGACCTCTATATATATAACACTGACCCATCATTACATCACTACTGACAATAGATGATGTCACAGCTTATCTCCTCCCCCTCCCTGTACAATGACCTCTATATAGATAACACTGACCAATCATTACATCACTACTGACAATAGATGATGTCACAGCTTATCTCCTCCCCCTCCTCCCTGTACAATGACCTCTATTTAGATAACACTGACCCATCATTACATCACTACTGACAATAGATGATGTCACAGCTTATCACCTCCCCCTCCCTGTACAATGACCTCTATATAGATAACACTGACCCATCATTACATCACTACTGACAATAGATGATGTCACAGCTTATCTCCTCCTCCTCCCTGTACAATGACCTCTATATAGATAACACTGACCCATCATTACATCAAAACTGACAATAGATGATGTCACAGCTTATCTCCTTCCCCTCCCTGTACAATGTCCTCTATATAGATAACACTGACCCATCATTACATCACTACTGACAATAGATGATGTCACAGCTTATCTCCTCCTCCTCCCTGTACAATGACCTCTATATAAATAACATAACACTGACCCATCATTACATCACTACTGACAATAGATGATGTCACAGCTTATCTCCTCCCCTCCCTGTACAATGACCTCTATACAGATAATACTAACCCATCATTGCATCACTACTGACAATAGAAGATGTCACAGCTTATCTCCTCCCCCTTCCTGTACAATGACCTCTATATAGATAACACTGACCCATCATTACATCACTACTGACAATAGATGATGTTACCGCTTATCTCCTCCCCCTCCCTGTACAATGGCCTCTATATAGATAACACTGACCCATCATTACCTCACTACTGACAATAGATGATGTCACAGCTTATCTCCTTCCCCTCCCTGTACAATGTCCTCTATATAGATAACACTGACCCATCATTACATCACTACTGACAATAGATGATGTCACAGCTTATCTCCTCCTCCTCCCTGTCCAATGACCTCTATATAGATAACACTGACCCATCATTACATCACTACTGACAATAGATGATGTCACAGCTTATCTCCTCCCCTCCCTGTACAATGACCTCTATATAGATAACACTGACCCATCATTACATCACTACTGACAATAGATGATGTCACAGCTTATCTCCTCCTCCTCCCTGTACAATGACCTCTATATAGATAACACTGACCCATCATTACATCACTACTGACAATAGATGATGTCACAGCTTATCTTCTCCTCCTCCCTGTACAATGACCTCTATATAGATAACACTGACCCATCATTACATCACTACTGACAATAGATGATGTCACAGCTTATCTCCTCCACCTCCCTGTACAATGACCTCTATATAGATAACACTGACCCATCATTACATCACTACTGACAATAGATGATGTCACAGCTTATCTCTTCCCCCTCCCTGTACAATGACCTCTATACAGATAACACTGACCCATCATTACATCACTACTGACAATAGATGATGTCACTGCTTATCTCCTCCCCCTCCCTGTACAATGACCTCTATATAGATAACACTGACCCATCATTACATCACTACTGACAATAGATGATGTCACAGCTTATCTCCTCCCCCTCCCTGTACAATGACCTCTATATAGATAACACTGACCCATCATTACATCACTACTGACAATAGATGATGTCACAGCTTATCTCCTCCCCCTCCCTGTACAATGACCTCTATATAGATAACACTGACCCATCATTACATCACTACTGACAATAGATGATGTCACAGCTTATCTCCTCCCCCTCCCTGTACAATGACCTCTATATAGATAACACTGACCCATCATTACATCACTACTGACAATAGATGATGTCACAGCTTACCTCCTCCCCCTCCCTGTACAATGACCTCTATATAGATAACACTGACCCATCATTACATCCCTACTGACAATAGATGATGTCACAGCTTATCTCCTCCCTCCTCCCTGTACAATGACCTCTATATAGATAACACTGACCCATCATTACATCCCTACTGACAATAGGTGATGTCACAGCTTATCTCCTCCCCCTCTCTGTACAATGACCTCTATATAGATAACACTGACCCATCATTACATCCCTACTGACAATAGGTGATGTCACAGCTTATCTCCTCCCCCTCTCTGTACAATGACCTCTATAGAGATAACACTGACCCATCATTACATCCCTACTGACAATAGATGATGTCACAGCTTATCTCCTCCCTCCTCCCTGTACAATGACCTCTATATAGATAACACTGACCCATCATTACATCCCTACTGACAATAGGTGATGTCACAGCTTATCTCCTCCCCCTCTCTGTACAATGACCTCTATAGAGATAACACTGACCCATCATTACATCACTGCTGACAATAGATGATGTCACAGCTTATCTCCTCCCCCTCTCTGTACAATGACCTCTATATAGATAACACTGACCCATCATTACATCACTACTGACAATAGATGTCACAGCTTATCTCCTCCCCCTCCCAATACAATGACCTCTATATAGATAACACTGACCCATCATTACATCACTACTGACAATAGATGATGTCACAGCTTATCTCCTTCCCCTCCCTGTACAATGTCCTCTATATAGATAACACTGACCCCTCATTACATCACTACTGACAATAGATGATGTCACAGCTTATCTCCTCCTCCTCCCTGTACAATGACCTCTATATAGATAACACTGACCCATCATTACATCACTACTGACAATAGATGATGTCACAGCTTACCTCCTCCCCCTCCCTGTACAATGACCTCTATATAGATAACACTGACCCATCATTACATCACTACTGACAATAGATGATGTCACAGCTTACCTCCTCCCCCTCCCTGTACAATGACCTCTATATAGATAACACTGACCCATCATTACATCCCTACTGACAATAGATGATGTCACAGCTTATCTCCTCCCTCCTCCCTGTACAATGACCTCTATATAGATAACACTGACCCATCATTACATCACTACTGACAATAGATGATGTCACAGCTTATCCCCTCCCCCTCCCTGTACAATGACCTCTATATAGATAACACTGACCCATCATTACATCCCTACTGACAATAGGTGATGTCACAGCTTATCTCCTCCCCCACTTTGAAAGATAGATAGATAATCTTATAAAAATTCACAAAACTGTAGCAAAAATAATTTTAAAGTAAGGTGAAATCTTTATGTTGTGGGAAATTGTATGTGAATTAAAATTTTACTTAATTTGTTTGTCATTTGAAGTTGAAGCCGAATCCTTTAATGCTCATAGATAAATGTTCTTTTCGAAATTTCTCCTAGTTTTTGGGTATATTACTATATATGGAAGTGAATGTAACGGAAAGTTCTAGGATTTACACTTAAGTTGTTATCTGTCATCTCCGCAGCTTCACAATAAATGCGCTTCTCATCTGAAACCTGAATGTGACTGTGGCCCCCTGAAGGATCACATCTTACCCCCCACCACCATCTGTCCCGTCGTCTTGGTGAGTTTATCCTTCCTTCTTTAGGGTCGGGGTAGAAGTTTCTGGAATATACTGCTTTCCCATTAAGATGACAATGAAGGTAATAACGGAGGCTGAGTCAGGGTTTATGACTCGCACTTACCAGAAACGCCGGAGCAGGTCACTTCTACATTTTACGTCTTTTAAAGATCCAACTTCCCAGAAAGACGACGGTTTCCTTCTGGTCAGTTCTGGATGCGGAGTCTCTGCAATGCGGAGGAGGCTGAGAGTGATGAGAGGAGATCCCTGCACCGCTCCTGCTCTATAATATCCTACAAGACTGAATGGATCTGAAATATATCAGCACAGACTGTCCATTTATCTATCGATTTATCTATAGTATATCATCATATGTATATATATATATATCACATAGCTATCTATCTCCTATCTATCTATCTATCTATCTCATATCTATCTATCTATCTCATATCTATCTATCTATCTCATATCTATCTCCTATCTATCTATCTATCTCATATCTATCTATCTCATATCTATCTATCTATCTATCTATCTATCTATCTATCTATCTATCTCATATCTATCTCCTATCTATCTATCTATCTCATATCTATCTATCTATCTATCTCATATCTATCTATCTATCTATCTATCTCATATCTATCTATCTATCTATCTATCTATCTATCTATCTATCTATCTCATATCTATCTATCTATCTATCTATCTCATATCTATCTATCTATCTCATATCTATCTATCTATCTATCTCATATCTATCTCCTATCTATCTATCTCATATCTATCTATCTATCTATCTATCTATCTATCTATCTATCTCATATCTATCTATCTCCTATCTATCTATCTATCTATCTATCTATCTATCTATCTATCTCCTATCTATCTATCTATCTATCTATCTATCTCATATCTATCTATCTATCTATCTATCTATCTATCTATCTATCTATCTCATATCTATCTATCTATCTCATATCTATCCCATATCTATCTATCTATCTATCTATCTATCTATCTATCTATCTATCTATCTATCTAACTATCTATCTATCTATCTCATATCTATCTATCATCTATCTCATATCTATCTATCTCATATCTATCTATCTATCTATCTATCTATCTATCTATCTATCTATCTCATATCTATCTATCTATCTCATATCTATCTATCTCATATCTATCTATCTATCTATCTATCTATCTATCTATCTCATATCTATCTATCTATCTATCTATCTAATATCTATCTATCTCCTATCTATCTATCTATCTATCTCCTATCTATCTATCTATCTATCTATCTATCTATCTATCTATCTATCTATCTCATATTTATCTATCTATCTATCTATCTATCTATCTATCTGCTTTACATAACTCCATGAAAGGCCTAAACAACAGATCGATACTTGAACGTTCTACAACTTGGTGTCACAGATCCGGCACGGATAAGGTTCTACAATTGTCTTATCTGAGCAGACGATTCGCTAATCAGGGTTACGGCTCTGGTTCTGCCTAATTCACTTTCAGTATTTCTAGACAAATCCAATAGAAATCAGTGTGCCCCCCCCCCCTCCCTGTCAGCGCGCAGTGGGGGTCTCAGCGGGGGAAGTCATGGGGCGGCTGATTAGATAAATACGTACGTGACGCGCACTGCGCGGCTTATCTGGACTTCATTGCCTCCTATTGAAAGGAGGAAGTGATTGTCATCCCCAAATTCTATTAGTTTTCTCAATGTTTTTTCATAACCAACAACAGACGCGTTCTGCGGCTCTGCTGCGGAGCGTCTAACGAGATTGAGACGCCGTTACCAGGCGATGTGTTTTCAGTCTATAGGACCTGGCCGGAGATTTACACGTTTGTCTCGCTATGTATCAGTTATATGTGAAAAAATGTGAAAAAAAAAGTTTCAGACTTCACCTTTAAATGTCATTATTATCTGTATTAAAGTAGCGTTATATGAATACATATAGTCCACAACACAGACAATGGCGCCAGGGGCGGAGACGTCACAGGTCATGTGGGTCGTCTTCTATATATCAAAAAGATTTTCATTTTTCTAGTAAATTACTACTGAGAAATATAAGGCAACAGAAAAGAGCATCACAGTACAGGGATAATACACACAGTGATGTCACAGTACAGGGATAATACACACAGTGATGTCACATTACAGAGATAATACACACAGTGATGTCACAGTACAGGGATAATACACACAGTGATGTCACAGTACAGGGATAATACACACAGTAATGTCACAGTACAGGGATAATACACACAGTGATGTCACAGTACAGGGATAATACACACAGTGATGTCACAGTACAGGGGATAATACACACAGTGATGTCACAGTACAGGGATAATACACACAGTGATGTCACAGTACAGGGATAATACACACAGTGATGTCACATTACAGAGATAATACACACAGTGATGTCACAGTACAGGGATAATACACACAGTGATGTCACAGTACAGGGATAATACACACAGTAATGTCACAGTACAGGGATAATACACACAGTGATGTCACAGTACAGGGATAATACACACAGTGATGTCACAGTACAGGGGATAATACACACAGTGATGTCACAGTGCAGGGATAATACACACAGTGATGTCACAGTACAGGGATAATACACACAGTAATGTCACAGTACAGAGATAATACAGACAGTGATGTCACAGTACAGGGATAATACACACAGCGATGTCACAGTACAGGGATAATACACACAGTGATGTCACAGTACAGGGATAATACACACAGTAATGTCACAGTACAGGGATAATACACACAGTGATGTCACAGTACAGGGATAATACACACAGTGATGTCACAGTACAGGGATAATACACACAGTGATGTCACAGTACAGGGATAATACACACAGTGATGTCACAGTACAGAGATAATACACACAGTGATGTCACAGTACAGAGATAATACACACAGAGATGTCACAGTACAGGGATAATACACACAGTGATGTCACAGTACAGGGATAATACACACAGTGATGTCACAGTACAGGGATAATACACACAGTAATGTCACAGTACAGAGATAATACACACAGTGATGTCACAGTACAGGGATAATACACACAGTAATGTCACAGTACAGAGATAATACAGACAGTGATGTCACAGTACAGGGATAATACACACAGCGATGTCACAGTACAGGGATAATACACACAGTAATGTCACAGTACAGAGATAATACACACAGTGATGTCACAGTACAGGGATAATACACACAGTAATGTCACAGTACAGAGATAATACAGACAGTGATGTCACAGTACAGGGATAATACACACAGTAATGTCACAGTACAGAGATAATACAGACAGTGATGTCACAGTACAGGGATAATACACACAGCGATGTCACAGTACAGGGATAATACACACAGTGATGTCACAGTACAGGGATAATACACACAGTAATGTCACAGTACAGGGATAATACACACAGTGATGTCACAGTACAGGGATAATACACACAGTGATGTCACAGTACAGGGATAATACACACAGTGATGTCACAGTACAGGGATAATACACACAGTGATGTCACAGTACAGGGATAATACACACAGTGATGTCACAGTACAGAGATAATACAGACAGTGATGTCACAGTACAGGGATAATACACACAGCGATGTCACAGTACAGGGATAATACACACAGTAATGTCACAGTACAGAGATAATACACACAGTGATGTCACAGTACAGGGATAATACACACAGTAATGTCACAGTACAGAGATAATACAGAAAGTGATGTCACAGTACAGGGATAATACACACAGTAATGTCACAGTACAGAGATAATACAGACAGTGATGTCACAGTACAGGGATAATACACACAGCGATGTCACAGTACAGGGATAATACACGCAGTGATGTCACAGTACAGGGATAATACACACAGTAATGTCACAGTACAGGGATAATACACACAGTGATGTCACAGTACAGGGATAATACACACAGTGATGTCACAGTACAGGGATAATACACACAGTGATGTCATAGTACAGGGATAATACACACAGTGATGTCACAGTACAGGGATAATACACACAGTGATGTCACAGTACAGAGATAATACACACAGTGATGTCACAGTACAGAGATAATACACACAGAGATGTCACAGTACAGGGATAATACACACAGTGATGTCACAGTACAGGGATAATACACACAGTGTTGTCACAGTACAGGGATAATACACACAGTAATGTCACAGTACAGAGATAATACACACAGTGATGTCACAGTACAGGGATAATACACACAGTAATGTCACAGTACAGAGATAATACAGACAGTGATGTCACAGTACAGGGATAATACACACAGCGATGTCACAGTACAGGGATAATACACACAGTAATGTCACAGTACAGAGATAATACACACAGTG
The DNA here is from genome assembly GCF_040894005.1 of Engystomops pustulosus. NCBI lineage: Eukaryota > Metazoa > Chordata > Amphibia > Anura > Leptodactylidae > Engystomops > Engystomops pustulosus. The sequence continues at coordinate 203,930,292 of NC_092415.1, read as the reverse complement.
ATGTCACAGTACAGGGATAATACACACAGTAATGTCACAGTACAGAGATAATACAGACAGTGATGTCACAGTACAGGGAGAATACACACAGTAATGTCACAGTACAGAGATAATACAGACAATGATGTCACAGTACAGGGATAATACACACAGCGATGTCACAGTACAGGGATAATACACACAGTGATGTCACAGTACAGGGATAATACACACAGTAATGTCACAGTACAGGGATAATACACACAGTGATGTCACAGTACAGGGATAATACACACAGTGATGTCACAGTACAGGGATAATACACACAGTGATGTCACAGTACAGGGATAATACACACAGTGATGTCACAGTACAGGGATAATACACACAGTGATGTCACAGTACAGAGATAATACACACAGTAATGTCACAGTACAGAGATAATACACACAGTAATGTCACAGTACAGAGATAATACAGACAGTGATGTCACAGTACAGGGATAATACACACAGCGATGTCACAGTACAGGGATAATACTCACAGTGATGTCACAGTACAGGGATAATACACACAGTAATGTCACAGTACAGGGATAATACACACAGTGATGTCACAGTACAGGGATAATACACACAGTGATGTCACAGTACAGGGATAATACACACAGTGATGTCACAGTACAGGGATAATACACACAGTGATGTCACAGTACAGGGATAATACACACAGTAATGTCACAGTACAGGGATAATACACACAGTGATGTCACAGTACAGGGATAATACACACAGTGATGTCACAGTACAGGGATAATACACACAGTGATGTCACAGTACAGGGATAATACACACAGTGATGTCACAGTACACGGATAATACACACAGTGATGTCACAGTACAGAGATAATACACACAGTGATGTCATAGTACACGGATAATACACACAGTGATGTTACAGTACAGGGATAATACACACAGTGATGTCACAGTTCAGGGATAATACACACAGTGATGTCACAGCACAGGGATAATACACACAGTGATGTCACAGTACAGGGATAATACACACAGTGATGTCACAGTTCAGGGATAATACACACAGTGATGTCACAGCACAGGGATAATACACACAGTGATGTCACAGTACAGGGATAATACACACAGTGATGTCACAGCACAGGGATAATACACACAGTGATGTCACAGTACAGGGATAATACACACAGTGATGTCACAGTACAGGGATAATACACACAGTGATGTCACAGCACAGGGATAATACACACAGTGATGTCACAGTACAGGGATAATACACACAGTGATGTCACAGTACAGGGATAATACACACAGTGATGTCACAGTACAGGGATAATACACAGTGATGTCACAGTACAGAGATAATACACACAGTGATGTCACAGTGCAGGAATAATACACACAGTGATGTCACATTACAGGGATAATACACACAGCGATGTCACAGTACAGGGATAATACACACAGTGATGTCACAGTACAGGGATAATACACACAGTGATGTCACAGAACAGGGATAATACACACAGTGATGTCACAGTACAGGGATAATACACACAGTAATGTCACAGTACAGGGATAATACACACAGTGATGTCACAGTACAGGGATAATACACACAGTGATGTCACAGTACAGGGATAATACACACAGTGATGTCACAGTACAGGGATAATACACACAGTGATGTCACAGTATACGGATAATACACACAGTGATGTCACAGTACAGAGATAATACACACAGTGATGTCACAGTACAGGGATAATACACACAGTGATGTTACAGTACAGGGATAATACACACAGTGATGTCACAGCTCAGGGATTAATACACACAGTGATGTCACAGCACAGGGATAATACACACAGTGATGTCACAGTACAGGGATAATACACACAGTGATGTCACAGTACAGGGATAATACACACAGTGATGTCACAGTACAGGGATAATACACAGTGATGTCACAGTACAGGGATAATACACACAGTGATGTCACAGTACAGAGATAATACACACAGTGATGTCACAGTACAGAGATAATACACACAGAGATGTCACAGTACAGGGATAATACACACAGTGATGTCACAGTACAGGGATAATACACACAGTGTTGTCACAGTACAGGGATAATACACACAGTAATGTCACAGTACAGAGATAATACACACAGTGATGTCACAGTACAGGGATAATACACACAGTAATGTCACAGTACAGAGATAATACAGACAGTGATGTCACAGTACAGGGATAATACACACAGCGATGTCACAGTACAGGGATAATACACACAGTAATGTCACAGTACAGAGATAATACACACAGTGATGTCACAGTACAGGGATAATACACACAGTAATGTCACAGTACAGAGATAATACAGACAGTGATGTCACAGTACAGGGAGAATACACACAGTAATGTCACAGTACAGAGATAATACAGACAATGATGTCACAGTACAGGGATAATACACACAGCGATGTCACAGTACAGGGATAATACACACAGTGATGTCACAGTACAGGGATAATACACACAGTAATGTCACAGTACAGGGATAATACACACAGTGATGTCACAGTACAGGGATAATACACACAGTGATGTCACAGTACAGGGATAATACACACAGTGATGTCACAGTACAGGGATAATACACACAGTGATGTCACAGTACAGGGATAATACACACAGTGATGTCACAGTACAGAGATAATACACACAGTAATGTCACAGTACAGAGATAATACACACAGTAATGTCACAGTACAGAGATAATACAGACAGTGATGTCACAGTACAGGGATAATACACACAGCGATGTCACAGTACAGGGATAATACTCACAGTGATGTCACAGTACAGGGATAATACACACAGTAATGTCACAGTACAGGGATAATACACACAGTGATGTCACAGTACAGGGATAATACACACAGTGATGTCACAGTACAGGGATAATACACACAGTGATGTCACAGTACAGGGATAATACACACAGTGATGTCACAGTACAGGGATAATACACACAGTAATGTCACAGTACAGGGATAATACACACAGTGATGTCACAGTACAGGGATAATACACACAGTGATGTCACAGTACAGGGATAATACACACAGTGATGTCACAGTACAGGGATAATACACACAGTGATGTCACAGTACACGGATAATACACACAGTGATGTCACAGTACAGAGATAATACACACAGTGATGTCATAGTACACGGATAATACACACAGTGATGTTACAGTACAGGGATAATACACACAGTGATGTCACAGTTCAGGGATAATACACACAGTGATGTCACAGCACAGGGATAATACACACAGTGATGTCACAGTACAGGGATAATACACACAGTGATGTCACAGTTCAGGGATAATACACACAGTGATGTCACAGCACAGGGATAATACACACAGTGATGTCACAGTACAGGGATAATACACACAGTGATGTCACAGCACAGGGATAATACACACAGTGATGTCACAGTACAGGGATAATACACACAGTGATGTCACAGTACAGGGATAATACACACAGTGATGTCACAGCACAGGGATAATACACACAGTGATGTCACAGTACAGGGATAATACACACAGTGATGTCACAGTACAGGGATAATACACACAGTGATGTCACAGTACAGGGATAATACACAGTGATGTCACAGTACAGAGATAATACACACAGTGATGTCACATTACAGGGATAATACACACAGCGATGTCACAGTACAGGGATAATACACACAGTGATGTCACAGTACAGGGATAATACACACAGTGATGTCACAGAACAGGGATAATACACACAGTGATGTCACAGTACAGGGATAATACACACAGTAATGTCACAGTACAGGGATAATACACACAGTGATGTCACAGTACAGGGATAATACACACAGTGATGTCACAGTACAGGGATAATACACACAGTGATGTCACAGTACAGGGATAATACACACAGTGATGTCACAGTATACGGATAATACACACAGTGATGTCACAGTACAGAGATAATACACACAGTGATGTCACAGTACAGGGATAATACACACAGTGATGTTACAGTACAGGGATAATACACACAGTGATGTCACAGCTCAGGGATTAATACACACAGTGATGTCACAGCACAGGGATAATACACACAGTGATGTCACAGTACAGGGATAATACACACAGTGATGTCACAGTACAGGGATAATACACACAGTGATGTCACAGTACAGGGATAATACACAGTGATGTCACAGTACAGAGATAATACACACAGTGATGTCACAGTGCAGGAATAATACACACAGTGATGTCACAGTACAGGGATAATACACACAGCGATGTCACAGTACAGGGATAATACACACAGTGATGTCACAGTACAGGGATAATACACACAGTGATGTCACAGAACAGGGATAATACACACAGTGATGTCACAGTACAGGGATAATACACACAGTGATGTCACAGAACAGGGATAATACACAGTGATGTCACAGTACAGTCATAATACACACAGCGATGTCACAGTACAGGGATAATACACACAGCGATGTCACAGTGCAGGGATAATACACACAGTGATGTCACAGTACAGGGATAATACACACAGTGATGTCACAGTACAGGGATAATACACACAGTGATGTCACAGTACAGGGATAATACACACAGTGATGTCACAGAACAGGGATAATACACACAGTGATGTCACAGTACAGGGATAATACACACAGTGATGTCACAGAACAGGGATAATACACACAGTGATGTCACAGTACAGGGATAATACACACAGTGATGTCACAGTACAGAGATAATACACACAGTGATGTCACAGAACAGGGATAATACACAGTGATGTCACAGTACAGGGATAATACACACAGCGATGTCACAGTACAGGGATAATACACACAGTGATGTCACAGAACAGGGATAATACACAGTGATGTCACAGTACAGGGATAACACACACAGCGATGTCACAGTACAGAGATAATACACACAGTGATGTCACAGTACAGGGATAATACACACAGTGATGTCACAGTACAGGGATAATACACACAGTGATGTCGCAGTACAGGGATGATACACACAGTGATGTCACAGTACAGGGATAATACACACAGCGATGTCACAGTGCAGGAATAATACACACAGCGATGTCACAGTACAGGGATAATACACACAGTGATGTCACAGTACAGGGATAATAGACACAGTGATGTCACAGTACAGGGATAATACACACAGTGATGTCACAGTACAGAGATAATACACACAGTGATGTCACAGTACAGAGATAGTACACACAGTGATGTCACAGTACAGGGATAATACACACAGTGATGTCACAGTACAGGGATAATACACACAGTGATGTCACAGTACAGGGAGAATACACACAGTGATGTCACAGTGCAGGGATAATACACACAGCGATGTCACAGTACAGGGATAATACACACAGTGATGTCACAGTACAGAGATAGTACACACTGTGATGTCACAGTACAGGGATAATACACACAGCGATGTCACAGTACAGGGATAATACACACAGCGATGTCACAGTACAGGGGTAATACACACAGTGATGTCACAGTACAGGGGTAATACACACAGTGATGTCACAGTACAGGGATAATACACACAGTGATGTCACAGTACAGGGATGTCACAGTACAGAGATAATACACACAGTGATGTCACAGTACAGGGATAATACACACAGTGATGTCACAGTACAGGGATAATACACACAGTCATGTCACAGTACAGAGATAATACACACAGTGATGTCACAGTACAGGGATAATACACACAGTGATGTCACAGTACAGGGATAATATACACAGTAATGTCACAGTACAGAGATAATACACACAGTGATGTCACAGTACAGGGATAATACACACAGTGATGTCACAGTACAGGGATAATATTATATAGGAATATTATAATACAGAACACACATGGTGAGCGCAGATGTTTGCTTTTATCGGACAATGCAAGTTTAACATAAAATTGCACACGTTTGATATCTCTGCAGTTCTACTGTCCTCCAAAATAACAATTACATATGCCTAAAAACAAAACCCCAAAAAATTTTTATGTTTGATTTATTCTGAAAATATAATTTTAGTCCTAGTTTTTTACTTTTGTTTTCAATCTTCATTTTTCTTTTTTGCAATTTTTTTGTTTATCTAAAATCTCAGAGATGTTAAGAAAGAATCACGGAGAGTCTGCACACAGCACACAGTAGCAGGACTGCTGCATCACCTGATGAACATTCAGGTAGTCCACAAGACTGCAAATGCACATGTGCAACATGTCAAGAAGTGGCCAACCCCCCCCCCCCCCCCCCCAGTGGCCAAAGCTTCAGCCATGTTGTTTTCCATCACCCCCATCTCCCCATTATAAAGAATAAATAAGATGCATTAAGTAATCCTGTTTTATTTAGTTTTTAAATCTGTTTTTAATTTTTTAATAATAATAATAATAATAATGTGCTTTTTTATTGAAACTTTTCTATAAGACATTATAATTTTTTGTGACTTTTTTTTACTTCTTTGAACTTTTTTTTGGGTTACACTACACGCGTATTGTTGGTCGTTATGAAGGTAGAAACACTTAATTGGTAAAGTTTTCATCAGGCTAATTTTATACATTAATATCTATAAAACAAATTGCAAAAAATCTTTTGTTTTTGGATTATAATTAGAGTTCAGAAGACCCCAATAGGAAAGTTGGGGTCTGTTCCAAACATTGAGAGTTGGTGGTCCTCAAACTCCGGACAGAAGTTTAAGTTCTGGTTCAGCGTTCGGGTTCACCCCCACCGGTGATTGTGCTGGGACTGATCGCGGGTGTTATGCCTTTAATTGCATTGGTAAAGTGGAGTGTGGACGTCACCGCTTTCCCTAGGATCTTCGCTCCTCAATGACCCTACAGCGGCATTTATAGGGTCACCATCTGCAGTCGGTGCCATCACTAATCCCGATTACCATTGGGTGTTCACGTCCGTTTAGCCAAACCAAATTTTCATACAAGGTTTGGCCGAATTCTTTGAACCTGAAACAACACTAATTGGAATCTTTTACGAGCCACAATTTTGGTTCATAATTCTCCCGACAGATCTGGTCAGCAGCTTGTTGCTTCTTTGGGACCGGTTGTACTATATCTCGGTTTTGGTCTGCGTTACACGCGGCACAATTCTTGGTGACTGTTATTCCTCTGCAGCGAGTTCTCCATGTCGAGCCCCATTGCTGACACATAAGGGTAAACCTCATTCTCTCGATGCCTCTGGAAGGTCGATTGGGGTCGTCCTCCTTGCTCTATTCCCCACCAGTCATGTCACTATCGGAGGTATCCGAGGTGGAGAGCCAACCATGAAGCCGGCAAAGACATCTAGAATGATGGATACAATGAGCTGGAACCTCAGCAGGAACCCTCTACCATGAGTCTTCCTCCACCCATGAAATAAAGGCACACAAAGCCGGGTTAGGAAAATCCTAAAATAAGTGAGAAGGAACCTCTGTCCATGTGGAATGACATCATGTCCCACCTTAGTCTTTTCACTTGGCTGTCAAAATGTTCTACAATGGGAGAACGTTTTAGAACATTGCTGTATGTGCCCGAAAAAGCCAACGACAACCTGGAACCTGACCCCATCTGTGTAATTTGGGGTCTCACTACCTCAAGGCATCAAGGCGTTTTTGAATGATCCATAAAACCCTCAACATTTGTTATTTAAGAATTTCAAGTTAAAGGGGTTGGACACTTTTTAATAAATCTCTTCCCTTAGACATGTACATGCACCTGTGTCTTTGCCTCCTTTGAAAGCTTCAGCCTTTCCATGTTCTCCCCATTCTGCTCTCTGCATATACACACAACTTCCTCTCTCTCGCTGCTCTATAATGTCCCCTACTGTTTTTCTCCATTCACTGTCTGTCTCACTGAGAGAGACAGGGAGAAGGGAGGGGGCAGGATGAGTCAAAACTCTGCAGCTGCAGCTCCTTCTATTCGGATGAGCTCAGAGATGTAAAGAAAGAATCATGGAGAGTCTGCACACAGTAGTAAGTAGCAGGACTGCTGAATCACTTGATGAACATTCAGGACCTGAACACTTCTTGTGATCAATGAAGAAACAAGGTGGCAGATTTACTTACCCGGTCCATTCGTGATCCAGCGGCGCGTTCTCTGCGCTGTATTCGGGTCCGGCCGGGATTCATTAAGGTAGTTCCTCCGCCGTCCACCAGGTGGCGCTGCTGCGCTGAAAAGCATCTGAACGCGCTGGAGTTCACCGAGCCGGGCTGAGTGAAGGTAAGTGCAAGCTCCGCAACAGATTTTTTTTTAAAATGCAGCGGTTTCCCGAATCCGTCAGGTTTTTGTTCGGCCACACCCCCCGATTTCTGTCTCGTGCATGCCAGCGCCGATGCGCCACAATCCGATCGCGTGCGCCAAAATCCAGGGGCAATTCAGGAGAAATCTGCGCAAAACGGAAATATTCGGGTAACACTTATACTGCCCCCTATCGTTTAGCTTATATCTAGAACATAGCCGCCATCTTGAAAGCGGTCATATTGGATCAAGGACAAGTTTCTCCAGTGGAAAGGTTTTCACGTAACATCACAGAAGTCCGAAATTGTCTCGGACATCAATTTCCTTAATCAGATCTCCAATATCTCTTGCGGTTCACGTGTTATCAGCACAGAGATTCTCATGCGGGTTCTCAGTGACTGGATCCAGCACCTTCAGCTCTGTGCCCAGTGCTGTACATCACAGGGAACATCCCGGGTCGTTGTTTTTGAAGATTTATGTGTTGATTACTTTTGGACCTCAATAGATTTTGCAGATCTGATTGTGGCAATCTATTCCTGAGACAATTCTGGTTTCTCCGATTTGCTACATGACCTCCTTCCCCCCTTGATGCAATATGGCGGCCATGTGCACAGCCTAGAAGATAGGCCCTCCTCACCCATTACCTGCCGGGGTATTCTGATATGTAATTGCCCCTTTTGCCCCTCTCCTAACCCGCCAGTTCCTCTCTCCTCCTGTACATTAAGCCAAGTGCCCAAAAAGTGATCATCCAGACCTTATCTTATTCAATTTGAGATAAAAAGATTGTGATATCAGTTACTGGATTGAAGTCTTTGTGGTTTGTCCCCATCCAAAAGAGGTTCTGAAGCAGCTGGTTTTAGATTATTTCAATCGACCTTTATTACATTGCAGTTTTCCCGCTGACCAGCAGAGGGAGCCGGATTCTTACTTTTCCGTCCTCAGACACCAAATCCATGAGATTTTTTTTCCTATAAAATGTTTTTTCCGACTTTCGACCGAGCAAAAGAAAGAGTCAGCGATGAAATAGAATTAAACAATAAAGCGTCAACATATTTATGAAGTCTTTGCTTTCATCTGTAATTAATGAAAGACCCTAATTAATTGGTTTTAATTAGTGTTACTAAACTCACCGTTGAGATTACGACACTATATGCTCAATTTCCAATCATCTAAAACTTTTAGATTATATTCATTTTTTTCTATTAGACAGATGACTTATGGGTAGAGAGCAGCTTTATCAGGAGTAAGATGCATGGTATGGAGTAATGTGGTGCTAGTGCTCCGCGGGGGCGGGGCTGTTATAAGCCTTGCCTCTTCCTTCACTAGAATACAGGAGCCATTATCTTCTATGGGTTACAGTTCGGATGATAAGTGAACAGGGATCAGTGACACAGGAAAAACATGTGACACGGCTGACAACTCCAGAAATCCAGTGTTAAGTCAAGGTTGTCAGTCACAGCAGGTATCTAGAAGGTATCTCTGACCCAGAATAAAATACTAATCATAATACCCATTTATGGTACTGCAGTACCACACCTCAAGTAATAGAACCATCCCAGAGCCAAGAGGTGGAAGTCCAGACAAAATCAAATCCACAAAGTTTATCAGTCCTCGGGCGGCAAACGCGGCAGTGGAGGCAGTTCTTATGCTTTGTAAAAGTGACATCACAGAGGTCCGTGTAATCAACACGTGATCCGGATTACCAGAGTTTGGAATGGTGGTCCGAAAAAGGTGAGGAAGCCTCAACTTCATTATCGTAAGAAGCATCGGCTTCCGTTTTTAATAAAAACGTATGACATTTAGACATTAGGAGATTGGAGACGAGTGATTAGAGTGAATTCGCCTTCTTCTTCCTTCTGCATGTAAGTGCATGCCTCATGACACAATTTTAAAGTTAAGTCTCGCGCTCAGTCCAAATAAGTAGGATCGTCCAATGCCCCGCCCCCGATTTGTGTCGCATGAAAACCGCCGGCGGTGCGCCAAAATCCGATCTAGTGCGCCAAAATCCCCCTCTAAATGCCTGACAAATCCAGGGGAGCTAATTCGAAAACGTTAGAATATCCGACTAAAGTGCGGTCCGCTGACCCTTTGTAAATGTGCCCCATTGTACTTTCTAGCCATGCCGTGAACTGGGAAGGAGGAAATAAATTCCAAATGCAGTGACACACAGCATTTCCACTATGTTTTTTTCTTGTGGGCTCTGTATTTATGCCTTTAATTTTTCATTCCAAATAGCACCTCCCCTGTTAGTGCAGCTTTGAGGATACCACTGTTAAATTGGTTTAATTGTGTTTTAATACATTTAAAAAAAATTTTAAAGTTTCGTACAGAAAAAAAATTCTTTATCTGGCCGCGTTCTGCTGCTCATAACTTTTTCATACTTTGGTGTAAGGGGTTCATTTTTAAGAGTTGCAAAATGACAAAAAAATGTTTCAGAAATTTTCCGTTACGGAGTCCACAACCGGAAATAATCATTTTTTGAACAAAAATTGTATTTGTACCAACTGAGTCCCCAGGATGCAACAACATTGGGAATGTGTAGAAGAGACCCGAGATCAGATTTTGGGTGCATCTGATGGAGAACGTGTCCAGAAGAATCCCAGTCAGTGGTGAAAGCCAAAAAGTGGACGTACAAAATACTAACAAAATAGTAACAACATAGCAGGAAAATGGTAACAATGCAGTAACAAAAATGCAGTAACAAGATTCCACATAACTAATCTGATGCTAAAGTCACATTTATGTAGAGGATGCTGGGATATACACTCACCGGCCACTTTATTAGGTCCACCATACTAGTAACGGGTTGGACCCCCTTTTGCCTTCAGAACTGCCTCAATTCTTCGTGGCATAGATACAACAAGGTGCTGGAAGCTCCTCAGAGATTTTGCTCCATAGTGACATGATGGCATCACACAGTTGCCGCAGATTTGTCGGCTGCACATCCATGATGCGAATCTCCCGTTCCACCACATCCCAAAGATGCTCTATTGGATTGAGATCTGGTGACTGTGGAGGCCATTTGTGTCCAGTGACCTCATTGTCATGTTCAAGAAACCAGTCTGAGATGATTCCAGCTTTATGACCTGGCGCATTATCCTGCTGAAAGTAGCCATCAGATGTTACAGGGTACATTGTGCTCATAAAGGGATGGACACGGTCAGCAACAATACTCAGGTAGGCTGTGGCGTTGTACCAAGGGGCCCAAAGACACCATGACACCACCACCACCAGCCTGAGCCGCTGATACAAGGCAGGATGGATCCATGACACCAGCACCACCAGCCTGACCCACTGATACAAGGCAGGATGGATCCATGACACCAGCACCACCAGCCTGAGCCGCTGATACAAGGCAGGATGGATCCATGACACCACCACCACCAGCCTGAGCCGCTGATACAAGGCAGGATGGATCCATGACACCACCACCACCAGCCTGAGCCGCTGATACAAGGCAGGATGGATCCATGACACCACCACCACCAGCCTGAGCCGCTGATACAAGGCAGGATGGATCCATGACACCACCACCACCAGCCTGAGCCGCTGATACAAGGCAGGATGGATCCATGACACCACCACCACCAGCCTGAGCCGCTGATACAAGGCAGGATGGATCCATGACACCACCACCACCAGCCTGAGCCGCTGATACAAGGCAGGATGGATCCATGCTTTCATGTTGTTGACGCCAAATTCTGACCCTACCATCCGAATGTCGCAGCAGAAATCGAGACTCATCAGACCAGGCAACGTTTTTCCAATCTTCTACTGTCCAATTTCGATGAGCTTGTGCAAATTGTAGCCTCAGTTTCCTGTTCTTAGCTGAAAGGAGTGGCACCCAGTGTGGTCTTCTGCTGCTGTAGCCCATCTGCCTCAAAGTTGGACGTACTGTGCGTTCAGAGATGCTCTTCTGCCTACGTTGGTTGTAACGGGTGGCGATTTGAGTCACTGTTGCCTTTCTATCAGCACGAACCAGTCTGCCCATTCTCCTCTGACCTCTGGCATCAACAAGGCATTTCCGCCCACAGAACTGCCGCTCACTGGATGTTTTTTCTTTTTTGTACCATTCTCTGTAAACCCTAGAGATGGTTGTGCGTGAACATCCCATTAGATCAGCAGTTTCTGAAATACTCAGACCAGCCCTTCTGGCACCAACAACCATGCCACGTTCAAAGGCCTCAAATCACCTTTCTTCCCCATACTGATGCTCGGGAGAACTGCAGGAGATTGTCTTGACCATGTCTACATGCCTAAATGCACTGAGCTGCCGCCATGTGATTGGCTGATTAGAAATTAAGTGTTAACGAGCAGTTGGACAGGTGTACCTAATAAAGTGGCCGGTGAGTGTAGAGCCTGGAGGTCAAAAGTCCAGAACTTAAAATCAGATTAATCGATAAACTAAAGGTTAACGAGCTGCACCAGAAAAAAAACGCCCTCTACTGGTTCCTATCACTGTGAGGCTCAGTCATATCTGTTTTTATATATCTTCATTTTTAATGGTGAATTTTGAGAACTTTTTCTATTTATTCCTCATATGATTTTTTTTTAAATACATTTAATTTTATGGTCTAATATGTATTTCTATAAAATATCCATTTTGAACAAAAAGAAACCCCTGTAATTCTTGGAGGAGATAGTATCACTGATGGCTGGTTAAGTCTGTGCATGGTGAACTCCCCCAGTGGTGACTGTGGGTATGACAGCATGGAAACTTATTTCCTGATGCATCCTCCCCACCCATGACCCTACAGTCAGGGTCGCTATAAGGGTAGGAATGCTGGGACTCCCAGTATAGAATGGAGGGGTGCCTTTCCCAACCCTGAGATCACTATAGCACCGAGGCAGCAGGCCCGCTGTCTTGGGGTTGTGCTGGACTCTGACCTCTCCTTTTTACCATATATTCAATCTCTTGCTCGCTCTTGCCGGATGCATCTCAGAAACATCTCCAGAATCCGGCCGTTTCTGACATTTCAAACTTCCAAAATGCTAATTGTCGCTCTGATTCAATCTCGACTAGACGACTGTAACTCCCTACTAATCACCTTCCACTCACTAAACTCTCTCCTCTACAATCTATTCTCAATGCAGCAGCCAGGCTCGTCTCTCAGACCAAATGCTACACAGATGCCTCCAGTCTGTGCCGGTCATTGCACTGGCTGCCGGTCTCCTTCTGAATACAGTTTAAAATAATAACCCTCATCCACAAAGCTCTGCACAGTGCTGCACCTTCCCTATCTCTCTTCTCTCACCCCTACTCAAGCTCTTCAATCTGCCAGTGATATTTGATTAATCTCTACCTTAATTCCAACCTCTCATGCACGTCTCCAGGACTTCTCCCGAGCTGCACCAATTCTTTGGAATGACCTCTCCCGGACTATCAGACTAATACCCACCCTCCAAACTTTCTAACGTGTTCTTTAAACCCATCTCTTTAGGCAGATCTATCACACTCGCTAACTGCATGAAATGTCAACTCTCTCTTTTCTAGCACGCCCTGTGTCCTTCTGTTTGTTACACGTAAAAAGCTCCAGGATTCTCTGCAGCCACAATCACCTTGGACTTTGTATATAAGATGCATCTGAATAAGAGGCAGCAGAATTTTTATTTATCAAATTATAAAAACTCTTATCCCTCTTGTGTCCCCTCCACTCATACTTATAGACTGTAAGCTCTTGTGTCACCCCCTCATCCTCATAGACTGTAAGCTCTTGTGTCACCCCTCATCCTCATAGACTGTAAGCTCTTGTGTCACCCCCTCATCCTCATAGACTGTAAGCTCTTGTGTCACCCACTCATCCTCATAGACTGTAAGCTCTTGTGTCACCCCCTCATCCTCATATACTGTAAGCTCTTGTGTCATCCCCTCATCCTCATAGACTGTAAGCTCTTGTGTCACCCCCTCATCCTCATAGACTGTAAGCTCTTGTGTCACTACCTCATCCTCATAGACTGTAAGCTCTTATGTCACCTCCTCATCCTCATAGACTGTAAGCTCTTGTGTCACCCCCTCATCCTCATATACTGTAAGCTCTTGTGTCACTCCCTCATCCTCATAGACTGTAAGCTCTTGTGTCACCCCTCATCCTCATAGACTGTAAGCTCTTGTGTCACCCCCTCATCCTCATAGACTGTAAGCTCTTGTGTCACCCCTCATCCTCATAGACTGTAAGCTCTTGTGTCTCCCCCTCATCCTCATAGACTGTAAGCTCTTGTGTCCCCCCTCATCCTCATAGACTGTAAGCTCTTGTGTCCCCCCCTCATTCTCATAGTCTGTAAGCTCTTGTGTCACCCCCTCATCCTCATAGACTGTAAGCTCTTGTGTCACCCCCTCATCCTCATAGACTGTAAGCTCTTGTGTCACCTCCTCATCCTCATAGACTGTAAGCTCTTGTGTCACCCCTCATCCTCATAGTCTGTAAGCTCTTGTGTCACCCCCTCATCCTCATAGACTGTAAGCTCTTGTGTCACCCCCTCATCCTCATAGACTGTAAGCTCTTGTGTCACCCCCTCATCCTCATAGACTGTAAGCTCTTGTGTCACCCTCATCTTCATAGACTGTAAGCTCTTGTGTCACCCCCTCATCCTCATAGACTGTAAGCTCTCGTGTCACCCCTCATCCTCATAGACTGTAAGCTCTTGTGTCACCCCCTCATCCTCATAGACTGTAAGCTCTTGTGTCACCCCCCTCATCCTCATAGACTGTAAGCTCTTGTGTCACCTTCTCATCCTCATAGACTGTAAGCTCTTGTGTCACTCCCTCATCCTCATAGACTGTAAGCTCTTGTGTCACCCCCTCATCCTCATAGACTGTAAGCTCTTGTGTCCTGCTCATCCTCATAGACTGTAAGCTCTTGTGTCACCCCCTCATCCTCATATACTGTAAGCTCTTGTGTCACTCCCTCATCCTCATAGACTGTAAGCTCTTGTGTCACCCCTCATCCTCATAGACTGTAAGCTCTTGTGTCACCCCCTCATCCTCATAGACTGTAAGCTCTTGTGTCACCCCTCATCCTCATAGACTGTAAGCTCTTGTGTCTCCCCCTCATCCTCATAGACTGTAAGCTCTTGTGTCCCCCCTCATCCTCATAGACTGTAAGCTCTTGTGTCCCCCCCTCATTCTCATAGTCTGTAAGCTCTTGTGTCACCCCCTCATCCTCATAGACTGTAAGCTCTTGTGTCACCCCCTCATCCTCATAGACTGTAAGCTCTTGTGTCACCTCCTCATCCTCATAGACTGTAAGCTCTTGTGTCACCCCTCATCCTCATAGTCTGTAAGCTCTTGTGTCACCCCCTCATCCTCATAGACTGTAAGCTCTTGTGTCACCCCCTCATCCTCATAGACTGTAAGCTCTTGTGTCACCCCCTCATCCTCATAGACTGTAAGCTCTTGTGTCACCCTCATCTTCATAGACTGTAAGCTCTTGTGTCACCCCCTCATCCTCATAGACTGTAAGCTCTCGTGTCACCCCTCATCCTCATAGACTGTAAGCTCTTGTGTCACCCCCTCATCCTCATAGACTGTAAGCTCTTGTGTCACCCCCCTCATCCTCATAGACTGTAAGCTCTTGTGTCACCTTCTCATCCTCATAGACTGTAAGCTCTTGTGTCACCCCCCTCATCCTCATAGACTGTAAGCTCTTGTGTCACCCCCCTCATCCTCATAGACTGTAAGCTCTTGTGTCACCTTCTCATCCTCATAGACTGTAAGCTCTTGTGTCACCCCCTCATCCTCATAGACTGTAAGCTCTTGTGTCACCCCCTCATCCTCATAGCCTGTAAGCTCTTGTGTCCACCTCATCCTCATAGACTGTAAGCTCTTGTGTCACCCCTCATCCTCATAGACTGTAAGCTCTTGTGTCACCCCCTCATCCTCATAGACTGTAAGCTCTTGTGTCACCTCCTCATCCTCATAGACTGTAAGCTCTTGTGTCACCCCCTCATCCTCATAGACTGTAAGCTCTTGTGTCCCCCCCCCCCTCATTCTCATAGACTGTAAGCTCTTGTGTCTCCCCCTCTGCTGTATTTTATATAATACAATATATTGTTTGGTCCTGTAGTATTATAGTATTACATGAGGACTGCCAAGAGGTAAATGGGTTGGATATGATATTTTACATGAGCACTATATGGCGGTATTATTTTTTCAATTCATGATTCTATAGCTGATTTGCTTGGAGAGTTTACACCATATGGCGGTATTATGGTTAATAGTGAGCTGAAATTGCCAGAAACGTGTGAATATGGCAGTATATTTATGGGTGTGATGTGCCCCAGCGGTGCAGACGGAGTATAGCGCCCCCTGTGATTCCGCGAGGAGTCGTTTTCTTGTGTATTTTCCGGCACATTTAGCGCGCGTTCCCTTCGCTTCTGCCGCGATCACATTTCTTAATAAATGTCGTCTTTATTGCCATCTCCCTGATTCCAGTAACATTTTAATTAATTCCCACTGATTGAATAAATGTACATTGGGAGCCGCTCCTTAATGAGGGCGCGTTTAGTCTAAAGGTTCTACATCATCCTGAGATCCTGCGGGTAATTATATCCTAATTATATGGTGAGAGGAGAGAGTCTATAACTCAGGGCGCCCATTGTTCATCGGACCCAATTAAGAATTACACGGCGGTAATAAAAGTTCACCACCCGGTCGTCTGTCAGTCAATTTACAAATCTTTATAGACATCGACAACCTGACGACGAGACGGAGAAGAGACCTGGACTAGAGGCGACGCATTTGTAACATCCCCAACCGGGGCCTGGAGGCAGCCGGGGCCCAGAATACCGTAGTGGCTGGCGGTTGCGGTATAGGACACGCTGATGTCACGGTGCTTGGTATGGGGAACGGAGGGCTATCCTGGCACGTCTCCAGCAGGTGGTGTGTGCAAGAAATATGGAGGGAGAGGCTGATGTGCTGGATCTCCCTGGGGTAACCCCTTAGTGTCCGTAGTATATGTCCCCGAGTAATGGATGGGGGAGCCTGTGGTGGTAACAGCTGTATCCAGGGATCAGACGGAGGCAATGTTGTGCAAATCAACTCACGGTTCTTTATTGAACAGTGGGCAATGGGCCAAAACAATCTCACAGCAGATTCTGGGACTGGAGTGGTCGTGGAGAGGGGTCCTCAGGATTAGTGCACCAGCCTGGTAGTAGATGCAGACCGGGATAATGGAGATGGAGCTGTGTCCAAACTGTGGAAGCTGCAGCTCTGGATTAGAGTCTCCTGACTCAGTTCCTGGGATTGGGTTCTGTGACAGCACTAAAGCGGTCTCTCTGTTCACTCTGACAGCAGGTCTGACTCTCTGCTCTGTGGATAGACCATGAGGTCTGACCATGTACTCCCGCTGCACAGGGGTTTTATCCTCCCCCCGGTCAGGTGGTAGCTCCTCTCCAATCACACTCCAGTTCACAATACAGCCACACAATTGGATAACATCTTACAACCATTTAACTATTGCCTTTCCAGGCAGAGGCTACAGCTGCAGATTACCTGAGATCTCGCTGCACTATCCCTTGGGTGAGTTGATCAGACTCATTAGATGGATCCTGATAGGTACAGGGCCCTGTTCGCATCTACCCCCTTGACTATACATTGGCAGGGGCGTTGCACATTCACTGGTGGTAGGAATTTTTATGGGGGATCCCACCAGGTGTCCCCTCAAAGAGGCCTCACTATCAGGCACCACCATGTACCAGTATATACCAGTATTGTCAGGCACTGCCATGTTTGCTCAGTATATACCAGTATTATTAGGTACCACCGTGTCGGCCCAGTATACACAAGTATTATCATTCTGAACATTGTACTAGTGTCTGACACATAGAAAGGGAGATGAGAGATGATGAGATCCATGAGATGCATATAATACACAATGACCCTCTCAGCTCTGCTGCCTCACTTGATAAATAAAACACACAGTCACCTCAGCTATAAATCCCTTATTTATCTGTAGATTGTATAAGAAGTCTCTGCACACTGCTGCTTCCTGACAAGAAGTGCCTGTGTCTGAGCTCATCTTGTAATGGAGGGGAAGTGGCAGGAGGTAGAGAGCACTGCAGTGTGCAGACAAGAGAAGCTATTCATGAGAAGAAACCAACCATAGTCAGAAAGTTTACAGTCATATCCAGGGAAACAACCAAAATTGTGTACAACAGAGCTGATAGAGACAGGTGGAATTATATCTGTAAAATTCTGTATTTTTGTTAATAATGGTAAATTAGGGAATGTGTTATTTTGTTTTCCTGAGTATATGTAAGAATCTTGTCTTCGTGGGAGGAATACCCCTTTAACGACTTCTAGAGACTTCCAGAGATAAGGCAACATTACAGTGACAAGGGACAGTAATTTTGGTGATGCTTAAGGCTCCAGTAGACTGATATAGATGCCCTCTATAGAGGAAACTGATAAAAAAAAAATGTAAAAATCCATTACGTTTATTCACAATGGTACATTCCAAAGGATGGAATGTACCATTATTAGATGTCTGTTGAGTGTAGGCTCTCAGCCGGTGGAGCAAACCTGCTGTAAGTTCCTCACCTCTTTGACATTGGTGGCTCTAACCCCATGGTACAACCAGAGATAAATATACATAAGCCAATGAAGAGGTGAAGAACCACGTGAGCATCACAGTGCAGGTGTCTTCTTAAAGGGATGGTCATTACAGTATGTTCCTTAAGTCTCCGGTAGACCTAGATAGACCTCCTCTGTAGAGGAAACTGCAAATATATGGTGATAGGCGATTTGTACAGATCTCCATTACTTGTTAGGAGACATCTCAAGCTGAATAGTCGCTCTTCAGACTCCATCAATGAGTATCTGCGGTAAATGCCGACTCCCATTCAAAAAAGAGAAATTCTCCAGAAACCCGAACTGATTTGACCCTTACGGAATAAATTCTGACTTTGCTGCTCTAATATATACAAAACTGACTTTTATAGCAGGTGGAACAGCTGTTTTTTTGATGTACCATCACATTTTCCCTAATTAGTCCCCCAGACGCGCAGATCTCAAACACTTTGATAAATACAGCCCTTTAGGGTCTATTTCATCGTAAAAGCAATTGATATACATAAATATATAGGTAACTAGATCACTCGGAAAAAAAAATCCAGACACAGTGTTTAGGTCCAAAAAATGAGTTAAAGTCTTCTGGTTGATGGAGCTCCAGTCGGTTCTCACTGCTCTTGGGGGTCATTGGGTTTCTAGGTGGCAATGTCTTTATTTCTACAAATGTTTTAGTCCATCTTGTTGCTTGTCTTTCATGAGTTGGACCTTCTAAGATAAAGTTTTTTGGAGTGGAACTGTGACAACTTCAAGGATGCAGTCCAGGAATGTTGGAGTTAGGCTTTCAACTTTTCACTGCTCTTGGGGTTTCATGGGGTTTCTAGGTGCCAATGTCTTTATTTTTACAAATGTTTCAGTCCATCTTGTTGCTTGCCTTTCTTGAGCTGGACCTTCTAAGATAAAGTTTTTTTGGGTGGAACTGTGACAACTTCAAGGATGCAGTCCAGGAATGTCGGAGTTGGGCTTTAAACTTTTCAAGAAGAAGTCAAAGGGGGTCGGTCATTTATCTTATCGCTGTTTGTTTTGGATAGTTTTTGCCTCTCTTTTCTTCCTGTCTGCTTCTTTGGTAATTTAGCAATCTCACTTTTTCCTTGTGTTAAAGGAAACCTACCACTTCTGATGGTAGGTATTAGATGTAAACACCGGGCACCAGCTCAGGGTGAACTGGTGCCGGAGCTTACCTTAGCTAGTGTTTTAAACCACTATATTTGATTTACAGCCCCGAGGTAGCTTCGGCGCTGCGTGCGGCCATGCTCGCGTGACGCCTCCAGCACTTCCTATGGAGGCGGTACATGTGGAGTAAATGTGAAGTATAAAATATCATGTGTCAAAAATTTGGAGGAACAATTGATCATACTATCTACATTGAATGATCTCTTGGTGAACGTTCCCTTCAAAGGGCGTCTACCACCAGGATGAAGGACTGTATGCAAATGAGCCTGAGGGGCTCTAGGCTCCATAGGTGTTAATGGAGCCTGGAGCCCCTTAGGCTCATTTGCATACGGCCCTACCTCTTGTTGGTAGACGCCCTTTAAATATAGCGCTGCCTTATTATAACTGGTTACTTTGCATTACAGGAGCGACAGTCAACATTAAAGAGAGAGAAGAACTGCCCCCAGCAAGGAAACAAATCGGGTGAAAGGGTCAAAATGCAAAGAGCAAACTCCGTAACTGTGGACGGACAAGGCCTGCAGGTTTGGATGTATAATTATCTCTTACTCCAATGACGAGTGTTATTTATTGTTCGCAGTCCCTGGATTGGTTAAGGTCATGAATCCAAATATAGAGGTGGGGGGAGGGTGCTAATGTCTATAGGATTGGTTGAAACAGTTGACCCTAATCGGTGTATATATAGAGTGTGTGAATGTGCCATAAATGTCTGAAATGTGAATGTAAAATATTCATAGCACTAGTGTTTTTGAATATGTTTCCTCCCCACAGCACGCCATGAGGTTAGGAGGGGTATTACAAGTAATATTGATGAAGCTTACACTTGTCATTATAAGTAGATTAAACATTTCCGCAATCTTCACATAACTCAATAATACAAGTGACTACAAGAAACGGTGTCATATATCTCATCCGTGTGGAGACCTCCCTTCTCCACTTACCTTAACTTTTACCATCCTCCATCCTTCCTTGGTTCTGTTTTTAGGCCTCCTGCACACTATTGTGTGCTGTTCGTACAAATGGTCCGATCCCACAGCAAACCTTGTACCGAAGGGAGTCCTTGCATTACACCAAAATTGATGCAAGGACTTTACGGATGGACTTTAGCAGAGGCTCTGTGGTAACTGTGTCGGCAGACAGTAAGTCCTGGCAATATATTTTGGTATAATGTAAGAACTCCCTTCTGTACAAGGTGTGCTGTCCGTGGGATCGGACTGACATACCACAGGCAACATGCGATTATGTGTGGGAGAGGGGACAAGGAAGAAGGGAGAGGGGTTATCGGAGAAAGGAGAGGGGAGAAGGGAGCGGGGAGAAGGGAGCGGGGAGAAGGGAGCAGGGAGAATGGAGAGGGGAGAAGGGAGAGGGGAGAAGGGAGCAGGGAGAAGGGAGCAGGGAGAAGGGAGCTGGGAGAAGGGAGAGGGGAGAAGGGAGCAGGGAGAAGGGAGCAGGGAGAAGGGAGCAGGGAGAAGGGAGCAGGGAGAATGGAGAGGGGAGAAGGGAGAGGGGAGAAGGGAGCAGGGAGAAGGGAGCAGGGAGAATGGAGAGGGGAGAAGGGAGAGGGGAGAGGGGAGAAGGGAGCAGGGAGAAGGGAGCAGGGAGAAGGGAGCAGGGAGAAGGGAGCAGGGAGAAGGGAGCTGGGAGAAGGGAGCTGGGAGCTGGGAGAAGGGAGCTGGGAGAAGGGAGCAGGGAGAAGGGAGAGGGGAGAAGGGAGAGGGGAAAGGGAAGAAGGGAGCGGGGAGAAGGGAGAGGGAAGAGGGAAGAAGGGAAAGCGGAGAAGGGACAGGGGAGAAGGGAAGAAGAGAGAGAGGAGAAGGGAGAGGGAAGAGGGAAGAAAGGAGAGCGGAGAAGGGAGAGCGGAGAAGGGAGAGGGGAGAAGGGAGAGTGGAGAAGGGAGAGGGGAGAGGGGAGAAGGGAGAGGGGAGAAGGGAGAGCGGAGAAGGGAGAGCGGAGAAGGGAGTGTGTAGAGGGGAATGGGGAGAAGGCAGAGAGGAGAGGGGAGAAGAAATAGGGGAGAAGGCAGAGAGGAGAGGGGAGAGGAGAGAAGGGAGAGGGGAGAAGGGAGAGGGGAGAAGGGAGTGTGTAGAGGGGAATGGGGAGAAGGCAGAGAGGAGAGGGGAGAAGGGATAGGGGAGAAGGCAGAGAGGAGAGGGGAGAGGAGAGAAGGGAGAGGGGAGAAGGGAGAGGGGAGAAGGGAGTGTGAAGAGGGGAGAGGGGAGAAGGTAGAGAGGAGAGGGGAGAGGAGAGAAGGGAGAAGGGAGAGAGGAGAGGGGAGAGGATAGAAGGGAGAGGGGAGAAGAGAGTGTGAAGAGGGGAGAGGGGAGAAGGGTGAAGGGAGGAGTGAGTCACAGCTGCTAGGTCACCACCCAGGGTCACACCTAGGTTACATAATGGCAGAAAACAATGTTACTCACTAAACTATTACGTTTGTTGAAGAGTAAAGTGCATGTTAGCACATTTATTATTATTATTATTATTATTATTGTGTTGAATATGTTATAATAGTTATTAATATTTTGATTAATTTATTATTTATATATTTTTATATTTCCCCCCTGGAGTGATGGACGTTGATATTATTTCCTGTATTTTAGCTATAGACCAGAACCATTTTGGCAGCAATTTATGATTATTATTCATTATGCTGTACGAAAGCTTTAAATATGGGGGGTTAAATGACCAAAGTCCCAAAATGATCCGTAAAAATTGACAATTTTCCTGCATTAAACCCTCATTGAGACTCCGTCTGGAGCTGACGGCTTTACATATTGGATAGAATAACAAATAATAGAGACATTATGATAAAAACTCACTGCTCTGCCTCAAGTGTGAGCCTCTAATTATGAGGCAATAAAATGTGATGAGTTGGCGATGTCTCCCTGGTCATTATTTGGCAATGGCGCGCTAAGTACAGGGAGTTCAGAGATTTATTGCAATTAATGCCTCTTCACAATTTTATAGCTGGTTTAAGAAGTGATCTGCGCTGCTCGTGTCCAATTCATTGTCTTACTAATCAGCTCGGGGCTGCGCCGCTCACTCTGTGTTAAAGGGGATGTATCAGTAAGAAGACTTTGTCTGGATGTTCTTTTTACAGACAGTTTACCCCGTATTAGTCATAGCAGTTCTGCTTTACATTGTTTATGTTGTTTATTGGGGTGTAATATTCCATTTGTCCTACAGGGGTCCCCATTTTCCACTGATTCCCTTAATACCGTATTTTTCGGACTATAAGGCGCGCAAAAAATCCTTTGATTTTCTCAGAAATCAAAGGTGCGCCTTATATATGAACCATACTTACAGACAACAGCTGCCTTGTACTGTGCTCAGGTCTGCCACCTGATGGTCATTCATCCTTATTATCAGGTGCGCCTTATAGTTCAGTGCGCCTTATATATGAACCGTACTTACAGACAACAGCTGCCTTGCACTGTGCACAGATCTGCCACCTGCTGGTCATTCATCCTTATAATCCGATGCGCCTTATAATCCGGTGCGCCTTATATATGAACCGTAGTTACAGACAACATCTGCTTTGCACTGTGCACAGGTCTGCCACCTGCTGGTCATTCATTCTTATAATCCAGTGCGCCTCATAGTCCAGTGCGCCTTATATATGAACCGTACTTACAGACAACAGCTGCCTTGCACTGTGCACAGGTCTGCCACCTGCTGGTCATTCATCCTTATAATCAGGTGCGCCTTATAAATGAACTGTACTTACAGACAACAGCTGCCTTGTACTGTGCACAGGTCTGCCACCTGCTTATAATCAGGTGCGCTTTATAATCCGGTGCGCCTTATATATGAACCTAGACGTTTTAGCAGGCATTTATTGATGGTACGCCTTATAGTTTTAAAAATTCGCTACTCCCTGCTAATTAACTTTGTCCCTGCCTCATCTCAGTTTATTGCCCATCAACTATCTAAGAGACACGTATCTAGACGTAACTGTATATCATGGTACCATTACGGAAGTGGGTTCACAAACTGTCACCGATTGTGGCTGTTAAACTGAAATGTCTTTCCTCTTACATCAATGGGGGGGGGGGGGGCTTGTTGGTTGCCGCTCAGTTGCCATAACAATTAGAAGTTTCTTAGTGGCTCTTAGTTCTGTCAATCAATGATATCTATTACAGCTTGCCAGAAGCAGGCTGTAATAGACAAGCAGTATTTATTAACAGTATTATATTGCAGTAATAAAAAAGAAGGATAGTGTTTTGATCACCCACGGGTCAAACGGAGAAAGTTTATGCCGTGCAACGATGGTGGAAGTCCGGTCCAGTCCCAGAGACAATGGGGGTCATTTACTAAGGGCCTGATTCGCGTTTTCCCGACGTGTTACCCGAATATTTCCTGAATATTTCCCTGAATTGCCCCGGGATTTTGGCGCACGCGATCGGATTGTGGCGCATCAGCGCTGGCATGCACATGACGGAAATCGGGGGGTGTGGCCGAATGAAAACCCGACGGATTAGGAAAAACCGCCGCATTTTAAAAAAAAAATCTGTCGCGGAGCTTGCACTTACCTTCACTCAGCCCGGCTTGGTGAACTCCAGTGCGTTCCGATGCTCTTCAGCGCAGCAGCGCCACCTGGTGGACGGCGGAGGAACTACCTTAATGAATCCCGGCCCGACCTGAATCCAGCACAGAGAACGCGCCGCTGGGTCGCGAATGGACCGGGTAAGTAAATCTGCCCCATGAAGTAAAATACAAAAATAGAAGGAATCCATCGGCATCAGGTGGAAAAACTGTTAAAAAAAAAAATCCAAATTTTATTTAAGAAAGTATGAAAACAAGTAGTTCCATGGAAAAATAGCAAAAGGTGACGCGCTTGAGACCAAATATTACTTATTACTTGGATATTATTGGTATGAATACATAGCATGTCTGCTGCTTCTTTTCGAAGTTGTCTGCTGTTTCAGTCTGAGATACATAAGAACATGTTTTTAATCTTTTTGGGTGGTGTGAGCACATATTTTTTTTTTTTCCCCCCAACTTTTTAGGCACATTTTAAAACATGTATGGAAGTTATTATAAATCAGTTGTATTTTCATTTGCACCTAAAAAGTCTCTAATTTGCCCAAAAAAGGGGGATGAAGAAGGTGCAAATCAAGATACATTAGGGATTCTGCAACAGACACACTCACCAGTGAACGTATTAAGACCAGGGGTAGATAAGACCACCATGAGCCCTGGGCTGTAGGAATATTGTAGCCCCTACAGGTGTGGAATCACTTCCTACATCCGGTACTAGAAGCTTCTTGGGGAGTGGAGGACATATTTCCATCTGTGGTTTCAGAACCTTTGGAGGACCTTCAAAGCTCCTTATATGTCTTTTGTGTACATGTGTGTTGAGAGCAGAAACAGATGTACAAGGATCTCTTGGGTAAAGGTCCTTCTCAGTATAAAATTTAGTGGCCATCTAGAAGGCTTGGGCCTGCCGCTACCACCCAAACCACCTATATTATAACCCACTGCTGCTTAAGACATAGACACAAAAAATGTGCAAATAGTCACAGAAAGGTGAAAATAAAAAAAAATAAAAATTACCAAAAGAAAAAAAAGGCAAGATAAAGATACACATCCCCATTGATAAACTTAGCATTAACCGGTCACGTTCCGATGCATGGAGAGGGCTCGCGGGCCGAGCCCTCTCCATAGCCGGTAAGTCTCTGCTGCATATTGCAGCAAAGGCTTACCGGTAACACCCGTGATCGGTGCCAGAACCGATCGCGGGTGTTTTCTTGCTGATCGCCGCTGGTAAAGCTGTCGGCGGCTTCAAACAGGGGATCCCCGTGACATCATTGGGGAGCGGCGATCCGTCTCCATGGTAGCCTTGGGTCTTCCGAGGACCCGAGGCTATTTCATTTTAACCCCTTCATTACAATGTGCTGATAGCACATTGTAATGTATGAGAAGTAAAATCCCCATAAACTGCCATACTGTAGTATGGCAGTATATGATAGGATCTTACAGACAACCTAGGGTTAATGTAAAAAAAAAAAAAGTTAAAAAAAAAATTATAATAAAAAAACCTAAAAATTCAAATCACCCCCCTTTCCCTAGAACTGATATAAATATAAATAAACAGTAAAAAATCATAAACACATTAGGTATCGCCGCGTCCAAAAATGCCTGATCTATCAAAATATAATATTGGTTTTTCACTGCGTTTAACCCCTTAACGGAAAATCGCGTCCAAAGTCAAAACTGGCACTTTTTTGGCAGTTAAAAAAAAATTAAAAATTCTATAAAAAGTGATAAAAAGGTCGTACAGTCCTAAAAATAATATCATTGAAAACATAATCAAAAGTCGCAAAATATGACACCACCTTCATTTCCATACAATGAAGTATGGAAAAGTTATAAGCACAAGAAGACGGCAAAATAAAAAAAAAATTTTGTTCATGAGGTTTTAATTTTTGTAAATGTATGAAAACATTATAAAACCTATACAAATTTGGTATCCCTGTGATCGTACTGACCCAAAGAATAAATTAGATGCATCATTTGTGGCGTGAAGTGAAAGCCGTAATATCCAAGCCCACAAGAATACGACACAAATGCGTTTTTTCACCATTTTCACTGCATTTGGAATTTTTTTCCCGCTTCCGAGTACATGGCATGGAATATTCAATGCGATCACTATGAAGTGCAGTTTGTTACGCAAAAAACGAGCCGTCACATAGCTTTTTACGTGTAAAAATAAAAAAGTTATAGATTTTTGAAGGTGGGGAGTGAAAAATGGAAATGAAAAAACGGGAAAGGGCCTGGTCCTTAACCGGGTAAACACATTAGGGCTCATTTACTTACCCGGTCCCGTCGCGAACCCGCAGTGCGTTGTCTAACGAGGATTCGGGTCCAGCGTGTTTCACTAAGATGGTGCGCCCGATTTCCTGCATGTGTCACTTCTGCGCCGAGGTCCACCAGGGTTCACCTTCTTCTTCCCAGTGCATGAGTGCTGATCTTGCGACACAATTAGTTTTTTAAATTCCGCGGTTTTCCCGAATCCGTCAGGTTGTCTGGCGCCACCCACCCCCCCCCCCCGATTTCTGTCACGTGCAAGCCGACGCCGATGCACCACAATCCGATCATTTGCGTCAAAAAACCGGGGCAATTCGGCGCAAAACTGAAATATTCGGGAAACCTGACGAAAGTGCGCCGTTCGGACCCTTAGTAAATGAGCCCCATTGACCCCATTGAAAAACATTGAAATCTGTGCATATATTATGTCTGAATTTTTTATTTTTTTTACTTGAAATTTATGATTCATCATCCATAGCTTAGAGGGGAATCTGGAGAATTGAATGTTGGCTGAACATTTGATCTGTAAAAGCTTCAGTTCTCCCGATTGCTAGAAATCTTAGCAGTCAGACCCCCAGAGATCAAACGATTATCCAATATCCAAAGGATCGGGCAATGCCCGATTGCTCGGGGTCACTCCAGTGGGATCCCCAATTAAATGAACCCATAGAAAGGAATGGAGTATTAGATAACAATGGACACCTGCGCCCCCTGATTATGGGGACTTTTAGGGAACACTCCCTCTTCTCCAAATTTCTGGAGGTTCTGGCATTAAGACCGCTAGACCGCTGTTTTGGTGTAACCAGTTCAAGTGCAGATCTCCCCAAAAAATGTTAACGTTGGCTTCTTTTTTCAGTTTTTGTGATTTGTTGCTTATATTTTTTCTCTATAAAAAAATACAAAACTTTCGGTAAGTAAAATTTTTGCAACATCATTACAGTCTAATCACATATAAGAGTAAGAAAAACATTATCTTAAAATAAGTGTCCAATATTAAGGTCCTGCCTTCTCACATGGATCCGAGCTGAAATTTAAAAAAATAAACAAAAAACTTATACAGGCGTTCTCCTACTTAAGGACACCTGACATACAGATGACCCCTAGTTACAGACCAACCCCTCTGCCCCCTGTGACCCCTCTGCCCACTGTGACCTCTGGTGACCTCTCTTGATATTACTATAGTCCCAGACCGCAATGATCAGCTGTAAGGTGTCTGTAATATAATAATAATAATTGTTTATTTATATAGCGCACACAGATTACGTAGCGCTGCACAGAGCTTGTCACGTCAGTCCCTGTCCCCATGGGGCTCACAATCTAACAGTATGGGGCACATTTACTTACCCGGCCCATTCGCGATCCAGCGGCGCATTCTCTGCACAGGATTCGGGTCCGGCGGGGATTTATGAAGATAGTTCCTCTGCTGTCCACCAGGTGGCGCTGCTGCGCTGAAAATCATCTCAAGGCGCCGGAATGCACCACCTCGGACCAGGTGAAGGTAAGCGCTTCCCGAGCGACACTTTTTCGGTTTTTAA
This sequence comes from Engystomops pustulosus, assembly GCF_040894005.1. Classification (NCBI taxonomy): domain Eukaryota; kingdom Metazoa; phylum Chordata; class Amphibia; order Anura; family Leptodactylidae; genus Engystomops; species Engystomops pustulosus. The sequence continues at coordinate 203,901,814 of NC_092415.1, read as the reverse complement.
ATGCGGTGGTTTTTCCGAATCCGTCGGGTTTTCGTTCGGCCATGCCCCCCGATTTCCGTCGCGCGCATGCTGGCGCCGATGCGCCACAATCCGATCGCGTGCGCCAAAATCCCGGGGCAATTCAGGTACAATCGGCGCAAATCGGAAATATTCGGGTAACACGCCGGGAAAACGCGAATCAGGCCCTTAGTAAATGACCCCCTATGTTTTGGAGTGTGGGAGGAAACTGGAGGACCCGGAGGAAACCCACGCAAACATGGATAGAACATACAAACTCTTTGCAGATGTTGACCTGGGTGGGACTAGAACCCAGGACTCCAGTGCTGCAAGGCAGAAGTGCTACTCACTCACTCACCCACCGTGCCACCGCCTGAGGTTTTATTGATAATCCTTGGTCCAATTACAGCAAAAAATTTGGAAACTCCAATTGTCACTGCGGCGAAATTAAATTTTGTCTGGATCTACAATTAAAAAATATACATTTTCGACTTACATACAAATTCAACTTAAGAACAAACCTATAGAACCTATCTTGTATGTAACCCGGGGGGCTACCTGTATATACTTTTTAAAAAAAAATTCAAGTGTGTAAATTTTAAAGTTTTTAAACCTATGTTTACGCTAAATATATTTTAAACAAAAGTGACTATTATGTCAAGAATGTAATTATTTTGGTTTTCATTTTTCTATGACATAACCGTCTATGATTGTCAGTTTCCCACCCTTTTTGTTTTACACTGGATATAAAATAAAATCTATAAATAATGCTGGAATATATGTTTAGAATTTTTTTTTTTTTTCAAATTTTTAGAAATTGTAACCTGCTAATAATTATAAGGTTTTACTTGAAAACGTAAATTAGAAACAACAAATGCAAAAACAAATAGAATTTAGTTGTGTTTTACCCAAAGTAGAAACAACAAATGTAAAAAAAAATAAAAATAATAAAATAAAATAAAAATAAAATAAAAAATAAAAAGAAATTAAGGAATATAATGCCAATAATTTCATAATTTTATAAAAAAAAAAAAAAATTGAATTTGTAACTTTTAAATTGTTACAGTCTTTCATGAACGATAAAGAAATTATGGCAGAAGAGGTTTTAAATTGCCGCTTAATATAACGCCGTAAATTAGAAAAAAAAATATTGTCCAAAAAAAAACCCCTCATCATATGCCCTCATTATTAAATAATAATAATAATAATAATAATAATTAAATAAAATAAAAAATAAAAATAAATTAAGGAAAATAATGCCAATAATTTCATAATTTTATAAAAAAAAAAAAAAATTTCATTTGTAACTTGTAAATTGTTACAGTCTTTCATGAATGATCAAGAAATTATGGCAGAAAAGGTTTTAAATTGCCGCTTAATATAACGCCGTAAATTAGAAACAAAAAATTGTCCAAAAAAAACCCCCTCATCATACGCCCTCATTATTAAATAATAATAATAATAATAATAATAATAATAATTATTATTATTATTATTATTATTATTAAATAAAATAAAAAATAAAAATTAATTAAGGAATATAATGCCAATAATTTCATAATTTTATTTAAAAAAAAAAATTTGAATTTGTAACTTGTAAATTGTTACAGTCTTTCATGAACGATAAAGAAATTATGGCAGAAGAGGTTTTAAATTGCCGCTTAATATAACGCCGTAAATTAGAAACAAAAAATTGTCCAAAAAAAAAAATCCCCCTCATCATACGCCGGTTAATTCAATTCTCAGCTGTAAAATGAGAAGATGATAGAAGTTCTTACTGTATGGAGGTGGATTTCTTCTTTTTTTCCCTTCTTATTAATCATACTTAAGCACATTCATCTTATTCCATTCTAGCGAACCCGAATAATGATCATGATTATTACTTCTAATTAGAGGAAGTAATAGATCATGTAGAACCTTAGGATGAGGCTCATTAATTAACCTGAGTCCATAGGGACAGGGGCTCAGCACTTCGTCTTTGTCATGTTAAGTTTTAGTTTATCCTTCGCTACAATAGATGGTTTTATGGTTTATTGAAATTGAAACAAATAACTAAAAATTGATGAAATATGAATAGAAAGCGGAATGTCGATAGCCGGGTAATAAGCCAGAGCCGTGAAATGTTTAATCAATTTTAATTAGTTCCAGTCTTATATTAAGCGGCAGAGAATGTATTACTTATACGTTTGACAAGTGTAATTATTAGTGCACGGAACGCTTTGGATTTTCAATGAGATGAATGATTAGCAGGAATTTTTAATTTTTGTTTACTCATTTGGTGAATTTATGGAAAATAAATATTGTACTAATTTAATTAATGGAGGTAAATACCAATTTGCTCTATTTCTATTATGTATATACATTTTTATTTCTTTTATGTATCTTTTTACTGTTTCTGATGTAATATACACTCACCGGCCACTTTATTAGGTCCACCATGCTAGTAACGGGTTGGACCCCCTTTTGCCTTAAGAACTGCCTCAATTCTTCGTGGCATAGATACAACAAGGTGCTGGAAGCTCCTCAGAGATTTTGGTCCATATTGACATGATGGCATCACACAGTTGCCGCAGATTTGTCGGCTGCACATCCATGATGCGAATCTCCCGTTCCACCACATCCCAAAGATGCTCTATTGGATTGAGATCTGGTGACTGTGGAGCCATTTGTGTCCAGTGACCTCATTGTCATGTTCAAGAAACCAGTCTGAGATGATTCCAGCTTTATGACATGGCGCATTATCCTGCTGAAAGTAGCCATCAGATGTTACAGGGTACATTGTGGTCATAAAGGGATGGACATGGTCAGCAACAATACTCAGGTAGGCCGTGGCGTTGTACCAAGGGGCCCAAAGAGTGCCAAGAAAATATTCCCCACACCATGACACCACCACCACCAGCCTGACCCGCTGATACAAGGCAGGATGGATCCATGCTTTCATGTTGTTGACGCCAAATTCTGACCCTACCATCCGAATGTCGCAGCAGAAATCGAGACTCATCAGACCAGGCAACGTTTTTTCCAATCTTCTACTGTCCAATTTTGATGAGCTTGTGCAAATTGTAGCCTCAGTTTCCTGTTCTTAGCTGAAAGGAGTGGCACCCGGTGTGGTCTGCTGCTGCTGTAGCCCATCTGCCTCAAAGTTGGACGTACTGTGCGTTCAGAGATGCTCTTCTGCCTACCTTGGTTGTAACGGGTGGCGATTTGAGTCACTGTTGCCTTTCTACCAGCTCGAACCAATCTGCCCATTCTCCTCTGACCTCTGGCATCAACAAGGCATTTCCGCCCACAGAACTGCCGCTCACTGGATGTTTTTCTTTTTCGGACCATTCTCTGTAAACCCTAGAGATGGTTGTGCGTGAAAATCCCAGTAGATCAGCAGTTTCTGAAATACTCAGACCAGCCCTTCTGGCACCAACAACCATGCCACGTTCAAAGGCACTCAAATCACCTTTCTTCCCCATACTGATGCTCGGTTTGAACTGCAGGAGATTGTCTTGACCATGTTTACATGCCTGAATGCACTGAGTTGCCGCCATGTGATTGGCTGATTAGAAATTAAGTGTTAACGAGCAGTTGGACAGGTGTACCTAATAAAGTGGCCGGTGAGTGTAAATCCATATGTTGCCGGTTTTGGGTGCACATTGGTGCATCTGATTTGACACCAGATTTTTCCTTATAGGAAGTTGGCGTGGCTTAATGAGAAATCGGGATTAGGTTCTAGTGTACTGACCCAGCTCCATTGTCCATTATTGGTCTAGTGTTCAATTCATGGCATCAGCGCAGGTGCTGGGGGCACACCGGACCCGGCTATGGTTTGTTTTGAGCTATAGAGCGATTCCTCAAACAAATTGATTTGGTTTGAGGAAGTGCTCTATAGTGCGAAATGGACCGTAGCCGTTTAATAATGGATTTTGGATGTTCACCGGTTGAGTGCCACCACTGTTCTTTTGCCCTCATGATTGCCTTGCTTGTCATGGTTGAGCCCCCCCCGGGATTCCTCCTTCTCCTGTTGATGTATACGCCTGCCTATCCTCGGGACAGTGGGAGTTTTGGAGCTTGGTTTTTATGTGTGGGTGGTGCCCGTCCCTCCTTTTTTGCCTCTTGGATCACATGACTTACTTCTTACATCACAAGTCACGGCACGTGATCTAAGGAAGCCACTGATTGGCCAATGATTGGCAACATTTCTAGACCAACTTTTCATCATCGAAGACATTGTTGAGAGTGACACTTTCACTTTCTTTGTTGTCACTCCTGCCTCATGCCCCGGAGAGTTTTTAACAATTCCTGGAAAACCCCTTTGAAGGGGTAGTCTCAAGATGAGATCAATATTCTTGTTTAAAATATATTTTAACATCAAGGACTCCCACTGAACACCAGAACAGGGAAATGCTACTCTAATTGAATGAAGAGGAAGGTCAGGCATGCAACCTGCCACTCCACTCACTTAAAAGTTGAGGTTAAAAAACATGGCTTCTTTCTTCCAACAGCAGCATTGTATTGTATTGTATTGTCTTATTATAATTATTCACACTAATGTTCCTCTTCTTTTACTCTAGATTACCCCCGTTCCAGGGACACATCCTCTACTTGTCTTTGTAAATCCTAAAAGTGGAGGGAAGCAAGGTGAAAGGTAGATATTTTCTTATTTTATCCAACTGATGAGTCGTTCTTTTATTTGGTGGTCCGATTGTGTCCTGAGATGAGCAGATTTTTAAGATAATTTTATTTTATGATATTCACAAATTGACATCTGATCCCCCAGTCGTTGTGGATTGAGCCCTGCTGAGGGTATTGCTGGCGTGTTATTAAATTGTATTGAGAAATGTTAAACAACTCTCAGCTCTGAATATAATTACTGACTGATGTTTAATGGGAGGCAAACATTTGAGAATTCATAAGTACAAGGACCCCAAGTTCTGCATCTTATACTGGAACTTTGGAGCACATCTACTTACCCGTACCGTCGCGATCCCCACTGTGCATTGTCCGAAGAGGAGTCGGATCTTCCACAATTCACATAGCTCCTCGCCCAATTTCCTGCATCCGTCGATTCCCCGCTGAGGTCCGCCGGAGTTCCCCTTCTTCTTCCCGGTGCATGTGAGTGCTGATCTTGCGACACAATTTTGTTTTTAAATTCCCTGTTTTGTCCGAATAAGTCGGGTTGTTCGACGACCGCGTCCCCCGATTTGTGTCGCATGCAAGCCGGTGCCAATGCACCACAATCCGATCGCGTCCACCAAAAAAACAGTGCAATTCAGGGCAAAATGGTAAAAAGTCAGGAAACCCGACGAAAATGAGTCTGACAGACCCTTAGTAAATGTGTCCCTTTATCTTTGATTATCTTTGACTGACGTCTCTGTGCACATGGACCTTCTATCCCCATTTTAGTTCAGTGAAACTCTAGACTCAGTTGACCAATGTCTTGGGGATGTCAAGGGCACTTCATGCACCCACACCATGTAATATCATTCCAGATTACTGGGGGTCTCCAAAACTCTGACCAATGCCCATAGAACATCAGGGTCATAAGCGGAGCTTGTCTTGCCCTCATTGTGTAGTCCTCATTTTATCCCCTGTACTTGGTTTACCAATTTGTGCAATTTTTGCTATGGAACATATGTTGGGCAGGTTGGCGGTACTCTATGTACTATACGCTACTATACTATACTGGTAACACCCTATAAACTTTTGCACATAAAACGGATGGTAAGGCAGACTATCACAGGCCAGTTGTAACGTTGGTGGCTCCAAGCATCAATCTCCTTCCACCCTCTGGAAGACGGAGCTGCCGCATTACCCACCGTGTTGACTACTTTGCTTCTCAGCATACTTTAGTATCCATCTGCTATGGCGTTGTCAGTCCTTCATCTGAACACACATTGGAAAGGTTACCTATGTCCCCATGTACCTAGACTAGATTTGTCCATGTCACCCCAATGGCAATAGACCATATTTGGGACATTTCCACGGCATTCATGTACAGGAACACTTTAACGTCATTTTAGATTAGTGTGAAACCCCAAAAATCTCATCACCATTGCCCATAAAAATATGTTTTATTAGTAAATTAGTGTGAACCCTATAATATCTGTTAACCTTTGCTGTCGAACATATGCCTGGCAGGTCTTGGGCACTCTAATATCCCCTTTGATTGTTGTCTTAAAACAGACATTAAGTGCAAATTCAGATGAACATATGGCTGGCGGGCATAGGTCCGGTGTGCTGGAATACAGGAGGGGTGACCCTTCCCCTCTCCATAGAGAGGCACAGCCATGCATATGGGGAAGTCCTATCTTTTCCCTGTCTACGGAGCGGTACGGTGCCATACATCCCCCCTACGGTTGTGTGAATTAGGGCTCAGACAGACTTGCACACTCCAATTGTATAACTGAGATCCAGGGCCTGACCAACCGACCCTCCTTCTCACTATAATATACACATATAATATAAAGGGCTGTGACACTTATATTAAAAGTTTCTTCTTCCTATTTGTGTCTTCCACAATATTGGTCACCTCCCTCAACAGGAAGGTCCTGATGACCCAATGATTGGGTTTGGCCACCTCACCAGGACATATTGGTGGATTGACGTCCAAAAAGCCAGGGGACAACAATATGCCGGTTTGGCTGTTCAGATGCCAATCTGGAAATATGTCTGAACCAGATCATTGGGTCCACTCATCTCTAGTCCTGAGCATTGTGGTCCCCAGTCCCCTGTAAAGCTGTAGATTGTTTTCTACTGCCTCCTGTGTTCTTATATACTGATCTACCCCCTGCCCTGACCTTGGCTTGTACCCAGACACTGCCGAACTCCGTCTGCCTTGACCCCAACCAATCTGTGTCTGTTTTCTACCGGACCCTCTGGTACATTGTGCCATTATCTTCTGACCCACTGGTTCCTGCGGCCACCAGTTCCTATACCATTCTGCTCCATTGCTCCCATTTTTCACACTTTGCAAAATTTGCCTCTTTTTGTTCTCAGACTTACACATTTGCTTGTAAATTTATCGCCGAGGCTCATCATTTGCCTTTCTTATAATTATTATCAATATACCTCATTTTACAAGACATTACTTAATATATGAACCGTGAATGTGATCAACAGGGAGTGTTCAGTTTTATTTTACTATCAGATTATGAAAACCATTTTTCACTCTTACAATTTCCATCACATTAATGAATTATTTATCAAGGGCTGGAAAAAAAAAAGAGAAAAAACATTCTATATTAGCGGAGATTAACAAATATTCTCCGAATGAGTCCTATGTCTTTATTGTGCCATAAAACGCCCATACGTTTCGTCTTTGTCATTCCATAAACTTCTTGTAAGTTTTTCTTTCATTATTTTTTATCTGCAGGATACATCGGAAATTTCAGTACCTTCTAAATCCACGACAGGTTTACAGTCTTGCTGGGATCGGACCTATGCCGGGGTAGGAGGCTTTGTCTTGTATGGATGTTTACATTTATCGGAATAATATTTTTTGTTCCGTCTTCGTGTGGTTATATATCTATTTGTTTAAGGTTTTCCAAAAATTTATATTTCGAATTTGTAATTTGAGCAAATAAAAATTTTGAAACTGCAGGAAAGTTTTTGCTGGGTCCTGTTACTCATCCGTACATGTCAACATTTGGAACATTAATAGATGATATAATTGTTTGGCGTCTACGGTTATGGCTTTGCTTCCAACGTTTATCCGCCTAGTGACTGCGGGTCGTAAGAGTTCAAAAGAAATTTGCACTTCGGTATTTGTGGGATGCATGCTGGGTACAGATTTTCGATTAAAGGAGTTTTCGGAGATCCTAAAACATTTGTCAAGGGGGAGTAAATGCCATAAAAATAACAAAAGAAACCACTTCTTACCGCTCCAGAACCGACAATTTTATAGGTCTTACATTAATTATGCATTTCTTTATAATAGTAATACTATAAATTGCACGGTTTCTGGCCCAAGTCTACATTAAAAATAAGGGACATGTTAAAAATTACCCAAAATTTAGCTGATTACTTTTCAATTTCTTTTAATTAAGTCATATGACTCTGGTCGTAGTGATGAGTCACCAACAAGGTGATGGCCAATGGATCATGCAGTGGATTGGCATTCATTCGCAGGCCTGATGGTGACAGTGAACATTGAGGGGACAAATTTTTAAGGAAAAAAAGGTCCAGAAAGAAATGTTCTTTACCTATATTTCTACTATGGATTAGCCTCATTTATTGTTTTATGACTCTTCATTTTCAGGTTGAATTTCTTTCGAGATGTTCCAGACTTTCGAGTTCTTGCTTGTGGTGGGGATGGGACAGTTGGATGGATTTTGGACTGCATTGGTAAGAGAAAGCCTTGAAGCAGGAGTCATCATAAAGTTGGCAAATGCTGTTGTTCTTGCCCTCCCCATACACGTTTACGCACACCTTGGCCAACCATGCATGCACCCTGAGCCATTGCTAGACACCTCTTGTGGTGGGTTGTCCCCCAGGGTAATGAAAGGATTGAGCAGGTTGAAACTGCGAAATATTCTTTTCCCCGATAAATGTGAAAAGGAGATGGTTATATGGACTTTTTTATCGGGTTTGGCTACCATTATTGTGTGGTTATTAAATGCTTAGCTTTAAGAGGTGCTGGTTAGGTAGAAAAACTTTACATAGGTCACACCTGGAAAACCCAATGAACATGGGGTCTATTCCAAACATTTGCAGTGTTCAGTTCTGAATGGGGTTGGTTGGGGATAACATTTAATCTTGTATCCATAGGATAGGATATCAAAAGTTCATTGATAGGGGATAAATAATAACCAGCCTACTCAGAGAAGAGCCTATTAACAGATATTCCTGGCCAACCACTTCAATAACAGATCTCAAAGAGTTCATCTATTTTCACTTTTTTGAACTTTTTTCTCTGCAACTCTCTCTTCATTACAAAATGTTTTTAGATGTCTAATTTTGATGTCTAAGTATTGATATGAACTAACATCAGGAGGTCAGTAAAATTGTGCGCACTTGTGGATCTTCCTGAACACTATAGTTGCTAATACAAGAAATAATAAATTTTTTCTCTACAGACAAGGCCAATTTGACCAAACAACCACCGGTGGCTATCCTACCTCTGGGTACGGGCAATGACCTGGCAAGATGTTTGAGGTGGGGAGGAGGTAAAAAGAAATTATATTTTTCCTTATTTTTTCCTTATACTGTATTTTTTTATATATTTCAACTGTGTAACTGAAGACACTGTGAGATGCAAAATCCAATTTCATATCATTGTTGACCATGTATGACAATGTTTTTGTCCTTGTGTGCACCCCTTTATCTGGTGTAACTATTTGTTTGCTCAGTTTATGTGTCTAAAATGTATCTACCTGCCCCAACAAAGAGTGGGGGCCTTAAGAGTCCAATGTTCCATTATTTCAGTTGGGTAGTCCTAGGCTGGAACAGACAGTCTGGCACCTCCCACATTACAGAAGAGGGCCTATTTTGCATATTGTTTAGCAATATGGATAGCGCAAATTGCATGGGAATGGGAAGGGAAAGAAAAAAAACAATTGTGCTCTAATCGGTGGAGTGGCACCTAGTAAAGGTTTCCATGTGTTGGCATTTGTATTGGAGGTGAATGATGCCTTTATGGAAAAAAATATTAAAATGACTACATTTCAACTAAAATGAATGATATACAGTATACATTCTGGTATCTCCTGTCTTAAGCACCTCTGGCCTAGCCAAAAGTTTGGGAGGAGGTCACAGGATCATCTTCGGCCAATTAGTGGCCTCCTTGGACGAAAGGACTTCTTATGGTCTAATTGACGTCCCATGGTCTCGAAAGCCCCTGCTGGTCGCAGCACATGTTCTCATACATTTTTCAAACCAATATTGTGCTCTACATTGATTGTAGTTTGCAGAATTTTTTGATCCAGTTTTTAGGGTCATACCAAGTGATGGCACATGTGGACAATGGTGCATCATGCACACATCATGGTAGCTCATACATTCCCAGGGTCAGAGCCCAGAACTAGATTGTTTGCTTCATCTTTCTGCTTTGGACATAATCACATTGTGTTCTGTTGTTTTTCTCCTGTGACATCATTTAGACTTACTTCACCCTTGGGATTCACTTATTGAAAGGTCAAGTCCTAATTCCACATTCCTATCCTGTTAGTTGTAGGAACAGATCTTAAACATTGCATAGTCTGAGTTATTATTAGACCTGGCTCTGAAGACTGCTAGTGTGAAAATACTGAGAATACATTAAATCTTTATTATGCAAAGATTTTAGAGTTTAGAGAAATGCGGTCACCTCTCAATGAAATGTAAGCCCAATCCTTTCTCTTTCCGACCAACCCTCACCCAAGTAGTAATGTGGGACCCAATGCTACATTTTCACCTTGCCCACACTACCATGTCCCATTCATAATGAAAGTGACTTCTTATGTGGCTTAAGGACCTTCAACCTCCCAACAACAACAATGACTAAGGTCAACTTCCTTTGCCCTCCCTATAGCCAAAACTATTTCTTTTGCGTTGGTGAATATGTAATTTTCAATATGGTGCCCCCATCTATAATTACAATACTATGCGCAAGCCATTGGACTATGATCCCAATAGGAATTAGGGCAAGAAATTGGTGGATAATGTAACATTTTCATGCATTCCCAGGATCTTCATTTTTATTAGTAGTAATTAGAGATGAGCGAGTATACTCGTCCGAGCTTGATGCTCGTTCGAGTATTAGAGTACTCGAAATGGCTCGTTGTTCGGACGAGTATCTCGCCGGCTCAAGATTGAGCATTTACTTAACGAAACACAGTGAAGAACAGTGAAGAATACAATTAAAACAGTGAACACAGATTGAACACATGATCATTTAAGTGAAGAACACATTGAAAGAACACAGTGAAGAACACATTGCAGATGTTCCATACATCTGCTAACTTACTATTGTGAAGAACAACGTTCGGCACGCGTGTCTTCCGATAAGTTAGCAGATGTACGGAACATCTGCAATGTGTTCTTCAGTGTTCTTCTTTCAATGTGTTCTTTCAGTGAAAAATGCTTGAGTCTCCCATTGACATCAATGGGGTTTGTTATTCGATACGAGCACTCGAGCATCGGGAAAAGTTTAACCCGAGTAACGAGCACTTGAACATTTTAGTGCTTGCTCATCTCTAGTAGTAATGTCATCTGCTCTACGTACTACTGCACCCCCAATAGTTTCAAAAATCCTAAGTGTCTTGGTTTGTAGTTGTTGGTTCTCCACTTGTCCACCATGAAGATGTAGTCTGTGCTGTTTTTGGAATTGATAGATGTTCTGGCTACCCAAGTTCTATCATAAAAACAATGTGAGGACCCCTGACACCAATTGCTCTTGATGTCCCCTATTAACCAATATTGGGATCTAGTTGATTCCACCAAGGTCTCCATCAGTATTCTAGAGCTGCGTACTTATCTATTTTTGACATGAAAAGAGATAAATTCCCAACAGTAGACCCCGATTCAGATATGAACCGCAAAGTGATAGTTGATATTGAATAACTGTATTTCATGTATTTTTTCACAGGTTACGAAGGGGAAAATCTGTTGAAGTTCCTCAAAGACATCGAAAATGGCACAGTAGTCCTTCTAGACCGATGGAAAATTGAAGTTATCCCTAATGACAAAGATGAAAAGGGAGACCCAGTGCCTTACTCCATCGTGAATAACTACTTTTCCATCGGCGTGGTGAGTGATACTTTCAGTGCTTTTTACCCACCGACCAAATCCCTATATTTTTCAGGAGTATGTGACACTACCGCGTCTCACCGGTATATTTGGTTTTCAGGCTTGCACTGGACGGAAGTTCAGGACCCTTTTCATCCATGAGTAGCCTCATTGGACTACGCAATGTCACTTCTGTTTCCATGTAAAACATAGAAACTGGTTGTATCTTTTTGCTGCAACTATTAAGTCAAAAAGAGCAAATTTGCTCCAAACATCAACACCAAATGGAGCTACATTTATCAAGCTGTCTAAGCCACTATAAGAAATCTGACCTACAAAATACTAATGGGCTTAAAAGATTTGTTTCATATCAAGATTGAGCTGTATAAAATCTAAAAAAAACTCAACAATGTTGTCAAGTTATCCATTCTTAACTGTTTTTATGTAGATTTGTGTATCTTCATTTTTGATTGTCTCGATCCCTCCATTAGTAGTTTAGTCAGCATCCGGACTCCACCAATTAAAAACCTACAAAGTGACAACTGTAGTTCCTTAAAAAAAAAAACATAAAAAATCTTAACTTTTCACTCTCCTTGTTCTTAACTCTTAACACTTAACCCTTCCTTGACCACGGGATTGGCCATCAATGTACGATCGATCTGAGACCAACTTTTGATCTTCACCGATCAACAAAAGAAAAAGCCATTAATGGAAATTTTTTAAAAACGCTTATTATATATATTTTTTTGTAAAATAATAAAATCCTATTGTAAAATTTTATATTTTAAATACACACCCTTGGTGATGTTTATTTTGATATTCACCCTAAGTGAAAGTACATGGATAGTGGCAATTACACAGATCTTCATTCTAGATCTAAGTTGCGGTAGTTGATGATCTCACAATGTCCCGAAGTTCATTGAAAAATCTACAAAATTACCTTTGGCTCCCAACGTTGTATTGAACATTTTATTTCTCCAATTTTTTTTGCAAAATTTATATGTGAAAAAAACCACTAATTTAATAATATAAAGCATCACAAATATGTGAGTTTTGCTCGAAATATAAATAATTTCAAAAAGTTGTCATTGCCCATCAAGTCCAGGCAGTTTTTAATTTCATTTACCGTATACACTCGAGTATAAGCCGAGACCCCTAATTTCAACACAAAAAACAGGAAAAACATATTGACTCGAGTATAAGCCGAGGGTGGGAAATGCATTGGTCACAGCCTCCCAGTATATAGCCAGCAAGACCCCTGTAGTGTATAGCCTGCCAGCCTCCGCTGCTGCCTTGGGTCCTTCGGTCCTCTTCGGATTCTTCCAAAGAGGAGCGGAGAAAGCCGATGAGGATCCGAAGGACCCGCGGCGGCACCGGAGCATCGAATCAAGCATAGGACCTACAGGTGACGTTGGAAAGGTAAGTTTTGACTAATTTTTTTTCTTGACTCGAGCATAAGCCGAGTTAGGGTTTTTGAGAACAAATTTTGGGCTGAAAAACTAGGCTTATACTCGAGTATATATGGTAAATTGGATCAGGCTTCTATGTACTCTCCCTATTATTATTGTTTTTGCTCTATTTTTATGTTTTAATCTCATTGTAACATCTTTACCTTTGCTCTGTCTGTTATATGGAGGTCCACAGCCCGGTTGTAATCAGGAAAATGCAAAAATGAAGGTTATGGGGGGAGAGAGGGGGCACTTCTCCCCTGCGCTGATAAAAAGTTTTCTAGAATCTATGTACGGCTCGTGTGTTGCGAAAGCATGAGAAATATTAATGCCTCCTTTATAACATATTAAAGTGTCAAATGCAAAATGAGACCCCGAGGTCTCATTTACACTAGAGAGTGTTTTTCAAAGGGAACACAAAGCCCATGACCCAATTCCCGGCTCACATCATCTCCAGATTTCATCTTTAATAGACATAGGATAAATGCCAATTATATACCCCCCAAAAAATATATTTTCATCTTCACATTATGTATTTTGTCTTGCTATGCAGATTACAACCTGGATTTTAAAGCTTACTTAACACATTTCGCATAGAAAAAAAAAAAAAAATTGCAGCAAGGAAATATTGAAACGTCTCGTCTTTGTTCCGTGTCTTATTATGAGAAAGTAGGGACAGGGCTCGGTGCTAACAGCCAATTGTAAAATAGGCCATGGGATAGAGTGTTCCACGCTTTGAATTGATGCACATCTCCTCCGTATCACAAGGAAAATCTCCGTAAATGAGTCAATCTGACATATAATTGCAATATTTTTGAAATTAAAAAAAAAACATTTGTATCCACAGTTGAGTCGAACATTGACGATAGGTGATGGCTTAACGTGGATCACCCACTAAAATATCATACATTGTGGTAGATTTATAATAAAGGGCAACTGATACGGGAATCGATTGATCCCTCTTTGAAGAAACAGACGATTTCTGGGACTTCCATAGGGCACAGACACTTGACGATCTTATTTCACGCCAGGTGGCAATGTTGTATTAAACGTTCCATCAACCTAGAACTATTGTTATAACTTTGTCTCTTAGACAGTGGCAGATAAGTGTGACATGGGGCCCTGAGCTGTTCATACACCTTGCCGATCCAAGCCCAAAGCTTTTAGATGGTCTGAGCTTCTGCCAGATCAGTGTAGCCTTCAGAATCTGTGAACTATAAGCCTACAGCCTGCACTGCAATGGACAACTCACCCACACTTCTACGCCACCAGTGCCCCCCATAAAGAGGAGCATAGACCATGCTCTTAGGTTGCCTGAGCTTCTCCCAGATCAGTGTAGCCTTCAGAATCTGTGAACTATAAGCCTACAGCCTGCACTGCAATGGACAACTCACCAACACTTCTACGCCACCAGTACCCCCCATAAAGGTGGAGCATAGACCATGCTCTTAGGTGGCCTGAGCTTCTCCCAGATCAGTGTAGCCTTCAGACTCTGTGAACTATAAGCCTACAGCCTGCTCTGCAATGGACAACTCACCAACACTTCTACGCCACCAGTACCCCCCATAAAGGGGGCATAGACCATGCTCTTAGGTGGCCTGAGCTTCTCCCAGATCAGTGTACCCGTCAGACTCTGTGAACTATAAGCCTACAGCCTGCTCAGCAATGGACAACTCACCAACACTTCTACGCCACCATTACCCCCCATAAAGGGGGCATAGACCATGTTCTTAGATGGTCTGAGCTTCTCCCAGATCAGTGTAGCCTTCTCACCAACACACCACTAGTACCCCCCCCCCCCATAAAGTGGAGCATAGACCATGCTCTTAGGTGGCCTGCACTTCTCCGGATGATATCTTTCATTTTTTGTTTTTTTTCATAAAATAAGCTTGGTGACCTTTATGTGGTGTTTTGCTGGATTAGATTCTGTGAACTATAAGCCTACGGCCTGCTCTGCAATGGACAACTCACCAACACTTCTCACCAACACACCACTAGTACCCCCCCCATAAAGGGGAGCATAGACCATGCTCTTAGGTGGCCTGCACTTCTCCGGATGATATCTTTCATCCTTGGATTTCCCATAAAATAAGCTTGGTGACCCTTTATGTGCTGGATTAGATTCTGTGAACTATAAGCCTATGACCTGCTCTGCAATGGATAACCCACCATGACCTCTTGGCCACCAATACTTCCCCATTTGTCTTTTGCAGAAATCCCAAAGGACAACATTTGGGGAAAATATAGGAAACTTTACACTTGTCCCTCTAAACAGCATCCCTGGCTTCAGCACTTACCAACCATTTCCTGGTGCTTACACTCCCATGGGTCCATTGGAAAAGATGTCATGTGACATGTTGGCCAATCCCAGTCTTCTAACTTGACTGCAGGTGCCAGGGATTGGCCTATACATCACTTATGCTATGAGTGTGATGTCCACACCAATGGCCCATCAGGCCAATAGTGGTCATCACAAGAGCAAGGAGTGCCCTCCCCTTAAAATTGGGACAGACAGGGGTCCAAGAGCAGAAGCTTTATGGTGCAGACTGCCCAGTGCTAAGATGTACTAGATATACAGTATAACTTGCTACATTAGGTAGACACAGTAATTTGATTTGGAACATGACCCTCTGCCCTTTCCTTCATGTGACCCCCCCCTTTGGTATTTTCCGCGTATTCTCGGTAGACTTGTCACTTGACTCCAGACAGGTGTGAAACCCTGGAAGCCCTCACCACATCGTCTGTCTCTGTGCGATGCAAATGTGCCCTTTCCAATCACACTGAAATATAAAGTTGTTTCAACTCCTCCTGATTCTTTGAACTTCACAGCCAAAAACACCTTCATCATTACAGAATCCAGAGAGGAGAATGAAAGCACGAGCCTGTAGGAAGGGCAGAAAAATTTACAAAAGATTTAAAGAACAGAAAGTCTAAAAAAAATGAAGATTTCCCCTTTGTTTATGGGATTTACCATCTCTGAAAATGTTTAATTACACCAGTCTTCATCGTAGGATTGATCCAATGAGTGTAGAGATTAAGAGCTGTCAATCAGCTTGTGTAGGTGGGGTTAGAAGGATTATGGTTGTCAATCGGCCTCTGTGGGTGGGATCAGTTGGATTGTTATATAAATCCTACTGTGTTTTTGTATAAATCACAGGACTGATTCGCTGGTTTTAATCTGTCCAATCAGCTTGTGTGGGCGGGACTTGTAGAATTCTCACTGTCAATGAACCAGTGTAGGTGTGGTCAGGAAGATTCTCACTGTCATCTAGTATCTATTGGTGGGATCAGCAAATTCTCAATATCTAGCAGGCTGTTTGGATGAGGTCACCAGGATTCTTACTGTCCAGAGAAATTTCTATGGGTAGGATCAGCCTCTATAGGTGGAATCAGCAAAATTAGTCAAACAGTCTGTTTGGGCTGGGTCACCAGGATTCTCACTGTCAATTACTGTAGCTTCCATAAGGAAGGTAAACAGGACCCCCTGTAGGGGTTTAAGGTTGAACCTAAACTCTCTGCTGCCTGATGCAATATATAGAATGCCGCCCCTGTGCCCCATCCAGTAGTAATATATCAGGTTTTTTTAGTAAATGGGTTCTCCATGCAGTGTCCCACACCCATGTTGACATCAGATGTAAACAGATGCCATTTTTAAGTGACAGATTCTGCTTTGTTGCAGAAAACTCCTTCCCTGATGCTGCCCCCCATCTTGAGCAGGAGGTGCTGCCTGAGGCAAAAAGCTCAGCAGGACTCTCATTGTCTCTTTATCAGGAGTCTGGCCAGGATTTACAGTTTCTAATTTAGAAATCCTTTGCTAAATCTATTTATACTTTATATTCCTGTTTTCGACTCCCTCATATTCTATCATATACATAACCTTCTCCAAGATTGGAGGGCATTAGAGATCACCTTACAGGTTCCTTTAAGGAATATTTCACTTCTAATGTTCCCTATTGTGAAATAAGGGATGTAGCTAAGGATTTCAGAACTCCCCTACTTAAGAACACCCGACTTACATACGACCCCTAGTTACAAACGGACCTCTGGATATTGGTAATTTACTGTACTTTAGCCCTAGCCTACATTAAACAGCTATAACAGTTTTTAAAGGCCTCTGTAATGAATCTTTATTGTTCTTATGACAGCCCAACATTTTTAAAATCCAATTGTCACAGAAACCCAAAAAATTCTTGCTGGGGCTACAATTATAAAATATACAGTTCCGACTTACATACAAATTCAACTTAAGAACAAACCTACAGACCCTATCTTGATACGAGTAGCCCATTATGTTTATAGATTTAGCATTAGGGCCCAGAAGTTACAATGTATCTTTTCTATACAGGTAGATAACTAAGGTTCTAAGCTCACGTCGTGTAGGTCCCCATCCGCTGGCGAGCCACAGGTTGCTTCAGCCGACTACAGACCAATTTTAGCTCTATATAATATATTGTAATGTAATTGGAGCCAAAAAGAATTATAAGACGGAGCCGTCACGGTAAAAGTATTGAACAAGAAGAAGCACATTGTAGGAAATGTCCTGTAATCTTGTGTAATTATTATCGTATCTAATATAAATGAGAAAATGTAGGTTTTTACATTTGTTCGTAATGAAATATGGCGCGGAGAAGGGATTCGTCCCGTGAAGGAATATAGGATAATAAAAAGGAGATAATGTCTTAATCACTCTGCATTATTAAACATTAATAGAAATTCATTAATAGCATCTCTGTAACCGTCTGTGTCATGCAGACCTCGGCCTACAGTGAACGCTCCTCTTCTCGGATACTCTACGAGGACTTAACTGCTTCAATCCCATCTCTAATTCTATTCCCCGCGATCTGGGTGATTCCCTAATTGCCTTGGGTTGAGTTTGCGATGGTCTTCCCTAATAACGCTCTACCTTGACCATGTAGATATCTCAGCCAATTGGGAAAATATGCGTGAATGGGGGAATCTTTGAAGACCAAGGAAGGACATCAAGGATGTTCTTCACACGTTGGAAGTCCCATAACCTCATTTAATAGTGTTGTAGATCCTTGTAAAGATATTTGATACGGTGAATGGTTTTAATGGTCACAACCAAGAGTGCGGTATTAAAACAGTTGGACACAGTTGTTAAAATGGTCATTACTGAAGAAAATCTTGATGGTTAAAGGACCATTTTAACATAAGGCAATACGTTTACTGGTTATGAAGATCAACATGAGGCAGCTAACTTAGTGGTTGTAGAGGCTTTCAATGAGTAACAGAATATTGTCCCTTTATAAAACATTCTCTGAAAAAACAGTGCACTAGTTATAATCCAGTCCATGAGTCACATGTATGTCACGGGTGTCCCTGCGATCCGTGTATCGGATCGCAGGCACACTCGTGTCCCTCTCCGTGGTGGTGTCCGATCCCTTGCTCACTCACCTCTCCGTGTTCCTTCTCCCATCTCAGCTGGCCAGCCTGCGCCTGTACTCGCAGATTTAAAGGGCCGGCGCACCGCTGATTGGAGCTGGCCACTTCTGGCTTTTCCTTAAAAGTCAGCCTCTCCCAGCAACCCCCGCGGGATCTTAGCGCTCCAAGCCTATGAGAAAGCTTTCCCTGCGTGTCCTCTGTATTCCGATCTCCCATTCTGACCTCGGACCTGAACCTGACTTCGTACCTTTGCTGCCAGCCCTGACCTCCTGCTCCATTCCCGACCTTGCATCCTTGCCGTCTGTATTGACCATCTGCCTGTTTCTGACCACGAGATTGCCCGCTGTTTCTGTATTCGACCTTGGCTGCCACCACGGACAAGTCCCACCTGTGGAACGACCTGGTGGCATCACGCCGCAGCAAGACCCTCCTGCTTTACGGTGGGCTCCGGTGAAGACCAGGTGCCGCTTAGATTCCGGTCCCAGGCATCAGCTTGTGTCATTGTCCGCGGTGGTCCAGGGGGTTTACTACCCTAAAGCCTGACAATCTATCTTGAGTCGACCTCTCCTCAAAGATCATCCAGCCCTTTAAAGCTGTGCCCAAGGCTTGTAATGCCACAGTGTGAATAACACTAATGAGAGGGGTTGGGTAGGAATGTAAAGGACACCCCCAATGCCAAGTCTACTGATAAGACTTAGCAATGATAAGATAGGTTGTAATTCACTATAATTCAGGTATGGTGAGTTTTCTGGCAGTCTTACACCCAACAACCAAAAAGTGATGGTCTAGCCGAGTGATGCCATTAGTTTCTATGATGATAATTGTAGACTAAGGCATGGTTTTACTTTATTACACTGTATAATAGTAGGACATTCAGTGGTTAGGAGAATATTTATCTCCTAAGTAATGTATAGCCACTGCTATGTTAGATTTGTTACCAAATACGCTAATTGGTGGGTGGTACCAGACTGTGTTCTCCACACACTTGAAAGTGTTAAAACCCCAATTACCAGATCGGGCTCCAAAAATAAGAGCGCTTACTGCTCAGGAATGGTGGAATCGGTGATCGTGCCACCTATCAAATGGTGCTGACACGGGTGGTTCCGCGGCCCATATCCCGTGTGCCTGTGTTCCCATCTGCCTGGAACTCCTGTTGTTGACCCGGGATTGGACTTGATGTTACATCTCTGCCGCCTGCCCCTGTGTCTAGACCTGACCACGAGACTGTCTCCTGCTAAGGTACCTCATCCTCGGCTGCCACCCCAGGCTAGTCGCACCTGTGGAACGACCTGGTGGCATCACGCCGCAGCAAGACCATCCTGCTTTACGGTGGGCTCCGGTGAAGACCGGGTGCCGCTTAGATTCCGGTCCCAGGCGTCAGTTTGTGTCATTGTCCGCGGTGGTCCAGGGGGTTTACTACCCTAAAGCCTGACAATCTATCTTGAGTCGACCTCTCCTCAAAGATCATCCAGCCCTTTTAAGCTGTGCCCAAGGCTTGTAATGCCACAGTGTGAATAACACTAATGAGAGGGGTTGGGTAGGAATGTAAAGGACACCCCCAATGCCAAGTCTACTGATAAGACGTGGCAATGATAAGATAGGTTGTAATTCACTATAATTCAGGTATGGTGGTACCCGGCCACAGCAAGACCATCCCGCTTTGCAGCGGGCTCTGGTGAAGACCAGGTGCCACCTAGACTCTGGTAACGGCCAGTGGATCCACACATCCCGAATCCTGACAGGTGCAAAGAGTTAGAATTATTAGAGATGAGCCCACCCGTTTAGGCTCAGCCTGAAAGATCTGTTCAGTGCATGAATCCAAAGACGCACCCCCACTGGTAACAACTGCGATCAGTTCAGACACCGATCAGTGGTGTTACTCTTTAAATACAGCTGGCAAAGTAAGTAGATGCCAATGGCAGCACATGGCGCCATATCCCCAAGGTTTTAAATCCAACGGGTCGTGACTGTAACCATCGGGGGTTGTGAGCTGAACGCCGCACCCGAACTTATGGTTGAAGTTCAGGGACTCGAAGCCGCACTGTTTAGCATAAACCCAATCCTTACTTTTCAGGTCCACTCATCGTTAGTTATGAAAGTTCCTCTTCTTTTTCGATGACTTTTTTATAGGTCATATATTCCGCCAAACTTTGTTTTCTCCCTCTTCTGGGGAATTTTTGTTGGCTTTTTCCATATGTAAAGTTTAAAGGCTGCTGCAGATGTTTCTTTATCTTGACATGACTGATGTTGTTATCTAAACGATACATTTCTTCATGTTAAAGACTAGACTCATTATAATGGATTCTGAGAAGCAGATAGTTAGTAGGTAACGTGTATTCAGCGATGGCTCCAGCTGATTGAACCAGCAGCTGTGGGACTTCATTATCTTCTGAAAGGCGGCGTGCCACACCAGCTGGTCCCCATTCTAAGGGCATGACATCATTTTCACTATACTAGTCATAAATCTAACTATTGTGTAGCGACAAAAGTTTGAGCCGTGTTGTCGCTGGAATTTTTTTAATTTTTTTGCTTTTTCAAAATAAAGTAGAGAGAGGCAGAATTAAGACAAAGTAGAGTAGATGTGCAAGAAAATGCAACTTTGGAATTTATCTTATTAGGGGTTTTGCTATGTGCGGTTCAAGCCTCAAGGGTTCTCAAACTTACCGAATACTGAAAACTCCTATGAAATGGTAGGGAAAGGGAGAAGGGATGGGCAGCTGTGATTGTGAACCTCCTGCTGTGAGAGAGGAGGAGGGAGATGCAGCTGCAATTCCTTCATTTTTGAACCTGCATTAAGTAATTGTTTTATGAGACGATAGACTGTGGAAGGGAAGAAGGGAGATGCAGCTGCAACTTTTTGGCTTCTATATGTAGTTGCAACTTCTCAATTTGCGAAACTGTAAGATAGAAGAGGAATGTGCAGCTTCAACGTCTTTACATTGTGAAGCTTTATGCTGTGAGAGGGAGGAGGGAGATGAAGCTGCAACTTTTTTGTGTTTGTTAAACTGGATCCTGTGAGAGGGAGGAGGGAGATGAAGCAGCAGCTTTTTTGTGTTTGTTAAAGTGCATGCTGTGAGAGGGAGGAGGGAGACGAAGCTGCATCTTTATTTGTGTTTGTTAAACTGCATGCTGTTTCAACCTTAGTTTTTGAAACTATACACTGTTAGGGGGAAGGAGGGAGTTTATGAAACTGCACATTATGAGACAGGTGAAGAGGGATGTGCAGCTGCAACTTCTGTATGCTGCAAAAGCATATGCTGCAATAGACGAGGAAGGAGATGCAGCTGCAACTTGTTAAGTTGTAAAACTGCATGCCATGAGATAGGAAAAGAAGGAAGTGCATTCTGTAACCTCTCTATGCTGTAAAAGTATATGCTGTGAGAGGGGGGAGGTAGATGCAGCTGCAGATTTATTGTGTTAGTAAACCGACATGCTGTGAGAGAGGAAATGAAGCTGCAACCTGTCCGTTGGTAGAACTGATTGTTGTAAAAGGGGAGGAGGAAGATGCAGCTGCAACTTCTCAGTTTGTGAAACTGGATGCTGTGAGAGGGGAGGAGGGAGATGAAGCTGCAGCTTCTCTATGCTGTGAATCTACATGCTGTGAGAGGGGAGGAGGGATGTTCTATTTTATTGGATTCTAGATGAAATAAAATGTTTGCGTAGTATGAACTAGAGTTGAGTACTATGAACTTACACATAGATTACAAATTGTGGTGGATTTATATTAGTTTATGGTTGTCAAGAACAAAACCATATAGTAGTATATAGACACTGATTCTGGTACGTGGCACCTCAGTGGTACCCAAGTTTGGTAAATACCGACATATTCCACTATATTTTGGGGCTTTTCTCATATAACAGCACATGCGGTATACAATGGAGCAGTATGAGCAGTATATGGCAGCACACAGACCCACAGACTCCTGTACAGGAGATCTCATCGCTGACACCGTAACACATTGCAGCCGCCGAATCGTCTTCCGCCAACAAACCGCTACAGGATTATGTTTCTTTCTGACATATTCCTACATTTTACATCTCACATATTTTTACGGTAGTCTCATCCCGTGCATCCTCAGAACGCTTCGCAGCCGCACAACACAATGTACATCAAGACTCGCATCAAAATAACAATGTCATCTCCCCAGCACAGTGAATAATCCAAATCCACATAGTAGATGTCCTTAATAATCCATGTAATTTGCTCACAAATCTCCAGCGCAAAACGCTTCCTGTTTCGGAGACAAGAGTATTAATAACGAATAATGTATGAATGAAAAACTTCCTTTGTCTGGGAAGATATGGCCGTGCGGGGAATAGCGATATGGATTTTCGGTTTGCAATTGACGCTGATGCTTCTGGATGGAGATTTTCAGGCTATTTGTCTTGGGTTACAATGTATCACCTCAGTAGTGGATAACAATGGCCGCCCCCATTGTAATTAGAGGGTCTAATGGAGGGTAGGACCATGGCGGTGATTGCGGCTGGACACAGGTGGTCGGAGTGCTGTCTGGACAGACCACGTATCATCATAAAACATAGGAGGATGGGAGTCATAAAACATGCGCTGCCTCGCAATAGCCCCACGCTTGGATTTATGATTGCATTGCCTTCTATTATCTCATATTCCTAACACACAGATAACATTTTGTACCCTTGAGATTCGGGGGAAGTTGATTTTTCAATATTTTTCCTACAGTGGCCACTACTGGGGAAATGTGGTATTACACGTTCGGTGGCTATTAATGGCTATCCAATGGAAAAATATGGCTAAAAATATATTCATAGTATCATCATAGTTTATACGGTTGAAAGAAGCCACTTGTCCATCAAGTTCAACCAAGGAAGGGAAGGAATTTAGGGGAAACAATTCTATATAACATAACCATCAATGTTATTTAGATGTAAAAAGACATCTAGACCCTTCTTGAAGCTCTCTGCTGTCCCTGCTGTGACCAGCGCCTGAGCTGTCTGCTGTCCCTGCTGTGACCAGCGCCTGAGCTCTCTGCTGTCCCTGCTGTGACCAGCGCCTGAGCTCTCTGCTGTCCCTGCTGTGACCTGCGCCTGAGCTCTCTGCTGTCCCTGCTGTGACCAGCGCCTGAGCTCTCTGCTGTCCCTGCTGTGACCAGCGCCTGAGCTCTGCTGTCCCTGCTGTGACCAGCGCCTGAGCTCTCTGCTGTCCCTGCTGTGAGCAGCGCCTGAGCTCTCTGCTGTCCCTGCTGTGACCAGCGCCTGAGCTCTCTGCTGTCCCTGCTGTGACCAGCGCCTGAGCTCTCTGCTGTCCCTGCTGTGACCTGCGCCTGAGCTCTCTGCCGTCCCTGCTGTGACCAGTGCCTGAGCTCTCTGCTGTCCCTGCTGTGACCTGCTCCTGAGCTCTCTGCTGTCCCTGCTGTGACCAGCGCCTGAGCTCGGCTATTCCACAGATTGACAGTTCTCATAGTAAAAATGATGATGTGAGATTGGTGGTGACAGGAATGGATCTTTGTATGACCCTTGGCCATTATAAAAATATATTGCCGATTCCCAACTACTTACCAAGTTCTTACCGACTTTACTTCCCCCTTCTATGAGTAAGTGTCGCTGGTTAATCATAATGGATTATGATTAGATTTACTTTGTAATATATAATAATAATAATAATATATATATTTTTTTTAACAGGACGCGTCCATTGCTCACAGATTTCACATGATGCGAGAAAAACATCCAGAAAAGTTCAACAGCAGGTAAGAGACTTGTTCAGGGCCCAGAAACATTTGTTGGGGGAAGCATCTTGATATGCAGTTATTCTACATCAACACCTGGTGGTAGAAAAACTGTACTGCAACCACCATCCATTCCAATATTTCAACCTCACGTTTCCTTTAAGGCAAATATCGACACTTATTTTTGGTCCACACAGAAGGGGGTGCAGGCTTGTAGGCTTGTATTTCCTATACCAGGGTCAACAATTCAGTTCATGTCCTTAGTTCTGTTTTTAGGCCTAGAAAACAATGGCTGCTTCCAAAAACAGCTCCACCCTGATCAACAGGTTGAATGGGGTATTGCAGCTCAGACTTTTGGAAAGGGGTGGTCACTGTTTTTGGTAAAGAAACCAATAATAATAATTAATAAATCCTTTATTCCAATTTTAAAAGCCCCATAAAACCCCTTTAAATACCCGGCCTGAAGTAAAAATGATTGACAGACACAATATTTAAAGGCTGTGTTTATTGTAAGACCTTAGGTCCCTTTTTTGTTTTACTCTTTGGCTATTTCGTGGCTACCATTGGAGTCCCTAATAAATTATTTAAAGGGTTTGTCCTAATGAGATATGTGATAGGTGATAAGATCACACCTCCGGGGATTAATAGGCTGTGGTCCCATATCCAGCACCCTCACTGGGGGTTGTTCTCAGCAACTTATAATAGGAGAAGAAGCAGACAGCTCCGTTTTCTGTTTGGTGGCTAAATCAAGTCACTGCAGCTGATCTCCTATTCAAATTCATTGTAGCTGCAGTAACCAGGTCTCACCACCACACAGGAAATGGAGCTGTCTGCTTCCTGTTCCATACTATGAATATCATCTACTGAGAAAGACTGATTAATATTCACAGCCTAGAATACCCCTTTAAAGGGAACCTGTCACGAGGGACCTCATGTTCACTAAAGTCAGGTTGCAGAAGCCCATTCAGCTGCATTGAAAATATGCATCGCTGCCTTTTCTAGGCATTTGCATGACAATATAATTGTGTGTTATACCTTACCTGGCTTCCTGACAGAGTCCTCTGTGTATTCCCAGGGGTTGGGCTTTGGTTTGGATGCATTTTAAAAAGCACAGAGCACAAAGGTGGGGGCTGAGAGCTGAGGAGTCACGTGTTGTTTTTTTAAATGCATCCAAACCAAAGCCCAACCCCTTAGACTACACAGAGGATTCTGTCAGGATGCAGGTAAGTTAAAACACACAATTATATTGTAATGCAAATGACTAGAGAAAGCAAAGAGAAATATTTGCACTGCAGGTGTGATGGGCTTCTGTCCGTCTTTTCTGAAAATGGGATCTCTGGTGACGGGTTCCCTTTAATGAAAAAAAACACAAAACTGGCAAAGTTCTAGATAAAATATATTATCCAAAAGTGAAATCCGAGTTTGAGAATTCAGAAGAATAAAGAAAAAATCTAGTTGTATAAAAGTGATGAATAGAACTCAAAGGTTTTTAATATATTTCTCTCTTTTAATTTACAATTATCGCCCATTGTTTCTAATTAGAGAATAAATAATCAGGGTATAATCACTGAAGCGGGGCCGGGCCTGCACCCAGGGGGGGGACGTGTAAAACCAGCGGGAGGCCAACATGAAACAACTATAAGAACACGGAGAGAAATTAATTCAAAATCAATAAGAAAAAAATGTATAATATTTATTTGAAAGCAAAGAGGAAGAAGCCATTTAATCTGTGAAACTTCTGTGACAACGTGCAAAGTGTATAATACCGCAGAAGAGACGGCGCGATAATTGAAGAGCAAGACGTACAGATCTAATGAAAATATAACAATTATTGTAAGCAACGACCATATATCATGATGCAAAATTACAGTATTTATTTTCTTGTACTGGGGGCAGTATTATAGTAGTTATATTCCTGTACATAGGGGGCAGTATTATAGTAGTTATATTCCTGTACATAGGGGGCAGTATTATAGTAGTTATATTCTTGTACATAGGGGGCAGTATTATAGTAGTTATATTCTTGTACATAGGGGCAGTATTATAGTAGTTATATTCTTGTACATAGGGGGCAGTATTATAGTAGTTATATTCTTGTACATAGGGGACAGTATTATAGTAGTTATATTCCTGTACATAGGGGGCAGTATTATAGTAGTTATATTCTTGTACATAGGGGGCAGTATTATAGTAGTTATATTCCTGTACATAGGGGGCAGTATTATAGTAGTTATATTCCTGTACATAGGGGGCAGTATTATAGTAGTGATATTCTTGTACATAGGGGCAGTATTATAGTAGTTGTATCCCTGTACATAGGGGGCAGTATTATAGTAGTTATATTCCTGTACATAGGGGGCAGTATTATAGTAGATATATTCCTGTACATAGGGGGCAGTATTATAGTAGTTATATTCTTGTACATAGGGAGCAGTATTATAGTAGTTATATTCCTGTACATAGGGGGCAGTATTATAGTAGTTATATTCTTGTACATAGGGGCAGTATTATAGTAGTTATATTCCTGTACATAGGGGGCAGTATTATAGTAGTTATATTCCTGTACATAGGGGGCAGTATTATAGTAGTTATATTCTTGTACATAGGGGGCAGTATTATAGTAGTTATATTCTTGTACATAGAGGCAGTATTATAGTAGTTATATTCTTGTACATAGGGGGCAGTATTACAGTAGTTATAGTCTTATACATAGGGGGCAGTATTATAGTAGATATATTCCTGTACATAGGGGGCAGTATTATAGTAGTTATATCCTTGTACATAGGGGGCAGTATTATAGTAGTTATATTCTTGTACATAGGGAGCAGTATTATAGTAGTTATATTCTTGTACATAGGGGGCAGTATTATAGTAGATATATTCCTGTACATAGGGGGCAGTATTATAGTAGTTATATCCTTGTACATAGGGGGCAGTATTATTATTATTTTTTTTTTTTTTTATTAAATTTTTATTTGCTTTTTAAACAAGACAAAATACTACATGACATTTTTTTGCGGTATCCAAATCCGTAATACATTGAATCAATACATATTTTATACTTAAATCACTACATGTCATATTGCAAATAACCATATATGCATAGGCTCCCTTCTATTAAGAGCCGTCATCTTATCGCAAGGCATGCCATTTCTCCATAGGGATAAACCCCCCCCAAACCCCCCCTCCCTCCCCACCCTCTACCGATGCTGGAGACGCTGAGTGGACCCACTAATTATATCGTGGAGTATAGAGCAAACCTCTATAGACTCCACTGATTCCAGATATCTTTAAGCTTGTTGCCCTTCCTATAACGTTTCTCGTATGCACATTCGTATGTTTTTATACGCTTGACCAAATTAATCCATTCATTCACTGTTGGGGGCTTCTCATCCAACCAGTGTTTAACTAACACTAGTCTTGCAAGGAAGATGGTCTTCAATGCCAAACCACTTTTTAATCTATCCCCTAAAGGGATCGGGAGCAGGCCCAAAACCCCAAAGGTGGCAGCACGCGGGATCGCCGATTGTATCTGGGCCTCTATGCTCGTGAATATCTCCTCCCAATAGCGGTTGATCTTCGGGCAGGCCCATAAAACATGTAGGATATCAGCTTGGGAACAATTACACCTCCTACAATTAGAGTTATTAATTAAGCCAATTTTAAACATTAAATCTGGTGTATAATAAATTCTATATAGTATGTGTAGTTGTGTACATCTGTGATTTAAATTAATCGTTGATCTAACCACATTCTTATAAATATCTCGCCATTGTGCTGCCGTGATAAAGCCGACCTGGTTTGACCATTTCGATTGGGTAACATGGCTAAACTTCTGGTCTATAGTAAACCTAAGTCGACCATAAATAAAAAATAAATTCAATCGTGATACGTCTAATTCTAATAATTCCATAAATTTACTCCCTAAGTGTCTCGTGAACCTATCGTGATGTAATTCTTTCCTATATGCATGCGCAATTTGGCAGTACCTAAAAAAATCCCTTTCCTCCAAAGTATCCCTAAGACACCAATCCTGAAAAGAGGGCAATGTCCCATCTTCCTCCAACTGTTCCAGAGACTTAATCCCCTTTCTTTCCCAGAACCCGACGTCATCCATTTTAGCCAGCTCCGGAAAATTAAGGTTGCCCCATAAAGGGGTAAACTCAAATCCTCCCTTAATACCAAATAAACTCCTAAGATCTCTCCAAGTATACTCCAATAACCGTGCCAGGGGGAATCTTTTAGCATTAAGGCGTTTCAATTGTCCTGACTCCAATAGAGCCAGAATTGAATCAAAACTTCGTTCCAACTGTGAAATAATCGCATAAAATATGTTGGACTGTCTGTTTTCCAAGATAAATTGAGTCTGAGCCGCCAGAAAATAGTGATAAAAAGAAGGGAGCGACAGACCTCCCCTTTCCTTATTAAGCATTAAAGTTTCTTGTTTAATGCGCACCCTTTTTCTCCCCCAGAGTAGTTTATTTAAAATCGCACGGATGAACCCAAACCATCTCTTCCCTATCCAACAAGGAGAGTTAGATAATACATATAATAATTGAGGGAGCAATACGCTCTTAATAAGTATAACTCTCTCTGCTCGGTTTAATGGCAACGTGTTCCATGTGTTCACCTTATTTTTTATTTTTGTTAGTAAAGGAACAAGATTCAAAGTGATATAATCATCTACTTTGGCCGTGATCTTCAAACCAAGATAGTCACATAAGGAGGAGACCTTCAGATCGAACTGCAAATAACTGGGATGGGGGTCATCGTCTAACGGGACCAGAATTGACTTATGAGAGTTAATCTGGAAGCCCGAGAATCTACCGAATTCCTGGATGACCTTCAGGGCTTTTGGGACCGATATTTCTGTATCTTTAAGAGATAGAAGGACATCATCCGCGTATAACATTATCTTATCCTCGGGTCCAGCTATTCCTCCCCCCTCTATCTCCCTGTCTGCCCTAAGTTTTATTGCCAGAGGTTCTATATAGAATGCAAATAACAACGGGGACAGGGGGCATCCCTGCCTAGTACCCCTAGACAGTGTAAAAAAGGGGGAGAAATCGTTATTGACCCTGATACAGACCCTTGGGGACTTATAAAAGAGTCTGATCCAGTCCACAAACGGAGAACCCAACCCAAATCTATGCAAGACCTCCCAAAGAAAGTCCCACTCCACCCTGTCAAAGGCCTTAGAAGCATCTAGTGACAGGATGGAGCGCGACCCACCCCGACCCATAGTAGTTATATTCTTGTACATAGGGGGCAGTATTATAGTAGTTATATTCTTGTACATAGGGGGCAGTATTATAGTAGTTATATTCCTGTACATAGGGGGCAGTATTATAGTAGTTATATTCTTGTACATAGGGGGCAGTATTATAGTAGTTATATTCCTGTACATAGGGGGCAGTATTATAGTAGTTATATTCTTGTACATAGGGGGAAGTATTATAGTAGTTATATTCCTGTACATAGGGGGCAGTATTATAGTAGTTATATTCTTGTACATAGGAGGCAGTTTTATAGTAGTTATATTCCTGTACATAGGGGTAGTATTATAGTAGTTATATTCTTGTACATAGGTGGCAGTATTATAGTAGTTATATTCTTGTACATATGGGGCAGTATTATAGTAGTTATATTCTTGTACATTGGGGACAGTATTATAGTAGTTATATTCCTGTACATAGGGGGCAGTATTATAGTAGTTATATTCTTGTACATAGGGCAGTATTATAGTAGTTATATTCTTGTACATAGGGGCAGTATTAAAGTAGTTATATTCCTGTACATAGGGAACAGTATTATAGTAGTTATATTCTTGAACATAGGGGGCAGTATTATAGTAGTTATATCCCTGTACATAGGGGGCAGTATTATAGTAGTTATATTCTTGTACATAGGGGGCAGTATTATAGTAGTTATATTCCTGTACATAGGGGGCAGTATTATAGTAGTTATATTCCTGTACATAGGGGGCAGTATTATAGTAGTTATATTCCTGTACATAGGGGGCAGTATTATAGTAGTTATATCCCTGTACATAGGGGGCAGTATTATAGTAGTTATATTCTTGTACATAGGGGGCAGTATTATAGTAGTTATATTCCTGTACATAAGGGGTAGTATTATAGTAGTTATATTCTTGTACATAGGGGACAGTATTATAGTAGTTACATTCTTGTACATAGGAGGCAGTATTATAGTAGTTATATTCTTGTACATAGGAGGCAGTTTTATAGTAGTTATATTCCTGTACATAGGAGGCAGTATTATAGTAGTTATATTCTTGTACATATGGGGCAGTATTATAGTAGTTATATTCTTGTACATTGGGGACAGTATTATAGTAGTTATATTCCTGTACATAGGGGGGCAGTATTATAGTAGTTATATTCTTGTACATAGGGGCAGTATTAAAGTAGTTATATTCCTGTACATAGGGAACAGTATTATAGTAGTTATATTCCTGTACATAGGGAACAGTATTATAGTAGTTATATTCTTGTACATAGGGGGTAGTATTATAGTAGTTATATTCTTTTACATAGGGGGCAGTATTAAAGTAGTTATATTCCTGTACATAGGGAACAGTATTATAGTAGTTATATTCTTGTACATAGGGGGCAGTATTATAGTAGTTATATTCCTGTACATAAGGGGTAGTATTATAGTAGTTATATTCTTGTACATAGGGGACAGTATTATAGTAGTTACATTCTTGTACATAGGAGGCAGTATTATAGTAGTTATATTCTTGTACATAGGCGCAGTATTATAGTAGTTATATTCCTGTACATAGGGGCAGTATTATAGTAGTTATATTCCTGTACATAGGGGGCAGTATTATAGTAGTTATATTCTTGTACATAGGGGGCAGTATTATAGTAGTTATATTCCTATACATAGGGGGCAGTATTATAGTAGTTATATTCTTGTACATAGGGGCAGTATTATAGTAGTTATATTCTTGTACATAGGGGGCAGTATTATAGTAGTTATATTCTTGTACATAGGAGGCAGTATTATAGTAGTTATATTCTTGTACATAGGCGCAGTATTATAGTAGTTATATTCCTGTACATAGGGGCAGTATTATAGTAGTTATATTCCTGTACATAGGGGGCAGTATTATAGTAGTTATATTCTTGTACATAGGGGGCAGTATTATAGTAGTTATATTCCTATACATAGGGGGCAGTATTATAGTAGTTATATTCTTGTACATAGGGGCAGTATTATAGTAGTTATATTCTTGTACATAGGGGGCAGTATTATAGTAGTTATATTCTTGTACATAGGGGGCAGTATTATAGTAGTTATATTCTTGTACATAGGGGGCAGTATTATAGTAGTTATATTCCTGTACATAGGGGGCAGTATTATAGTAGTTATATTCCTGTACATAGGGGGCAGTATTATAGTAGTTATATTCCTGTACATAGGGGGCAGTATTATAGTAGTTATATTCTTGTACATAGGGGCAGTATTATAGTAGTTATATTCTTGTACATAGGGGGCAGTATTATAGTAGTTATATTCCTGTACATAGGGGGCAGTATTATAGTAGTTATATTCCTGTACATAGGGGGCAGTATTATAGTAGTTATATTCCTGTACATAGGGGCAGTATTATAGTAGTTATATTCTTGTACATAGGGGGCAGTATTATAGTAGTTATATTCTTGTACATAGGAGGCAGTATTATAGTAGTTATATTCTTGTACATAGGCGCAGTATTATAGTAGTTATATTCCTGTACATAGGGGCAGTATTATAGTAGTTATATTCCTGTACATAGGGGGCAGTATTATAGTAGTTATATTCTTGTACATAGGGGGCAGTATTATAGTAGTTATATTCCTATACATAGGGGGCAGTATTATAGTAGTTATATTCTTGTACATAGGGGCAGTATTATAGTAGTTATATTCTTGTACATAGGGGGCAGTATTATAGTAGTTATATTCTTGTACATAGGGGGCAGTATTATAGTAGTTATATTCTTGTACATAGGGGGCAGTATTATAGTAGTTATATTCCTGTACATAGGGGGCAGTATTATAGTAGTTATATTCCTGTACATAGGGGGCAGTATTATAGTAGTTATATTCCTGTACATAGGGGGCAGTATTATAGTAGTTATATTCTTGTACATAGGGGCAGTATTATAGTAGTTATATTCTTGTACATAGGGGGCAGTATTATAGTAGTTATATTCCTGTACATAGGGGGCAGTATTATAGTAGTTATATTCCTGTACATAGGGGGCAGTATTATAGTAGTTATATTCTTGTACATAGGGGACAGTATTATAGTAGTTATATTCCTGTACATAGGGGGCAGTATTATAGTAGTTATATTCTTGTACATAGGGGGCAGTATTATAGTAGTTATATTCTTGTACATAGGGGGCAGTATTATAGTAGTTTTATTCTTGTACATAGGGGGCAGTATTATAGTAGTTACATTTTTGTACATACAGGGTTCTTTTTACATTTCTCCTTAGAAAAAATCTTTGTTTTAATGGTTTCTTTTAGATCCATCTTGTCCCTTTGTGAACTCCACTTTAGTGTTTTTCCTATGTAGATAGTAAACTATTTACTAACTTTTTAAATCTGACCTCCCCCCTCTGGGCCATGTAAATCCTTTGCTTTCCATTGATACTCCTGGTGTACATTGCAGTGTTTAGTCCTGGTTCTCATTGTTAGATTTTGCATACATGAGACTTGTTTATTTGCCGTCTTCTCTATGTTTCACTTCTATGCAAATTATGTACAGAACTTTCCTTGGACATTTTATCATCAAATACTGAATTATAGGTTAGAGTTTATCATTTTGCATATCGATGTAGTACATGCAAATGTTAGTACAAATTCCTGATATGGCTCAATTGTGTCTGTGCCCTGCCTTCAAGGTAAAGGGCGGATTTTAGGGTGTTATGGGGAGTAGTCTTCACACTGCTGTGCTCTGTGCAGCCATTGTTACATATTTTCCACATACAAAAAGGTAGTCAGACAGCTGTGTATTTTGTTAGTAGCAGCAGGACTGTGAAAACTGGATTCATATTCCAAGATTGTAGATTCTTTGAGTGCACTAGGGGCGTGTGCTCACACTGCTGTGCTCTGTGCTCTCTACAGCAAGTGTAAACACACATTAGTGTATGTTGTTATTAGCAGCAGGACTGTTATCCATGGATTTCCCAGCATCAGCTGCTACATGATGAACAGAGTTAAACTCCTGACGTTTTATAAATTGTTCATCAACATGCAGAAGTTGAAAACTAAATTCTAGTCTAGGTCCTTTTTTTTCGAGAAAACCTTAATAATTTGAGTATTCAAACTGTATTGGTTAATAAAAGGTTAACTACAGGCAGTCCCTGGGTTACGTACAAGATAGGTTCTGTAGGTTTCTTCTTAAGTCGAATTTGTATGTAAGTCGAAACTGTATATTTTATAATTGTAGATCCAGACAAAAAATTTTTTGTCCCAGTGACAATTGGAGTTTCAAAATTTTTTTGTTGTAATTGGACCAAAGAATATCAATAAAGCTTCATTACAGACACCTTACAGCTGATCATTGCAGCCTGGGACTATAGTAACATCCACAGAGGTCACCAGAGGTCACAGGGGGCAGAGGGGTCCGTCTGTAACTAAGGGTCCTCTGTAAGTCGGGTGCCCTTAAGTAGGGGACCGCCTGTACTTATCAGTGTCCAAAATGACATCCATGGGCATTGGGTCCAATGTAGTTTTTGGCTATAAATATCACAAGTTAAACTTTCTAACATGTTATATGTAAAGACAATTTACAGTCCAATTTTTGAGAAGAAACTTCTAATTTGACAATGGTCTTGATACTCTACTTGACACCATAAGACCAACCAATTGTCACGGTTAAAAATTCTACCTACTGGGCATTGGGTCCTTATATCCATAGTAGGTTTCGGCTACATGTATCTTGATTTAAAATGTTCCATGTCAATGAAGTGATGATTGGTCTTCTACCTTTCGACTGTTTTTGAGATTAAACTTCTCTAATTTTAGAACGTTATTTCTACTCGTCAATGGAAAGTCAACGGGTCATCAAAGTCTAAATTATGACCACCTGGCATTGGGTCCTTTAATCTCAAGTAGTTTTTGCCTAGAAACATCTTCTGGGATGTCACATCTAGAGACAATTGACCGATCTTTGACCAACCTCTAACATTTCAGGAAATAATTCAAGAATGGGAGATCTATTGGTCCATAAAAGGTCAACCACTCTTGAAGCTACAATTATAACCCATGAGCATTGGGTCCTTTATCCTCAGTTTTTATTAGATACAAATATCTTGAGTCAAACTTTCCATGTCTAAGCAGTGGCAAATTTGGCTACAAATCTTTGGCGATGATTGAGTGGTCTTTGACCTATATCCTATTTCTGAGACGTAACTTCCATAATGTGAGAATGGAAACTCTTCTAGACGAAGACCAATGGCTCAAAATTATGGCCACTAGTCGTCAGATTCTTTAATTCCCAGTAGTTTTTGCCTACGATTATTTTGGGTTAACTTTACTTGAGCTCTAATATTCAAAAACGAGAAATCTATGGATGAAACCATAACTGATGTATTGAGCCATTCGAAGTTGCACCGTAAAGAATAGTATGCACAAAATTATGATCACCAGACACCAGTAGCTTTCGTTTACAAGTATCTCTAGACAAAGTTCCCATATCAATGTAGTGACAAATTGCCTACTTGTATGACCAGGGTCCTATTTTCGAGAAAAAACGTGTTCAATTCTAGAATGGAAACTCTATTGGCCAATGGAAGGTCAACCACTCATCGAGGACAACATTGTATTCACGGGACATCGGGTCCTTTAGTCTATAGTAGTTTTTGGCAACAAATATTTTGAGTTAAACTCTTAATTTCTGGTTTATTGTTAACTTTTTGAAAATAGGAATAAGCGTTGGAGACTCTTCAGTCTTCGTTTGAACTTTAAGGGGGAAAAAAAAACCCCCGATTGGCATTATTCAGCATTTTCATGGCTGCTAATCAGACACAATTTTTCTTAACTCTCAACATCTGATCTGGGAATCCCGGTATTGTTTTATCTCTCTCTTTATTACATGATGATCATCGCTTGCAGACACGCTCTACTTTTAACGAGTCTGCAAGGTCATCAATGATTTTGGATGAATACATTTTGATTGTGAAGCATGTGATCATAATTAGGTGTCTATTATGCATTCCTTCTCTTCTGTGTTTATCATACATACATTCATCATCTCATTGTTCATTTGCATACTTCATATTTTGCATATACTGATAGATTGTAAGTCTCTGTAAAAGTTTTTGAAATAAAAAGTCATCGAGGCAAGTTGTCACATGTGCACATATCACTACTCGTTGTATCCGGGTCGTAGAAAAGTCATTGACGCTCCACTGGTGCTCTGTATGGCCACATGTGAAGACCCTATGACTCACTAAACATTAAATGATATACATTAGTATCAGTACAGGATAAGTGGTGATGGGGAATATATTCAGAAATGTTATACCCGGGAACTAGAGGTTAAGATTTAGAGGAGCCACTGACTAGGCACGCTCCCACAATAGCCAAGATGTTCCACTAATTCAATAGTGTCAGTGCTCTTCTCCATAGAACATGTCTAATTCCATACTAATTCCAAGGAACAATTTCACCAAATCATCTTAGGTTAAAAATAGAAGATTTCCTAGGATTTTCTGTTCCTGTCTCCATTTCCTTATGTTGGATCCCGCGGTAGACCCCACTCCACTCTCGTGTCTGATGTTCACTGGAGATCCTATACTGGGAATGGCAGATCACCAAGGTAAAGAGTATGTCATAAATGTATTCTATTTACATCCAAAAACATCATTAACAACGAGCGTATCACAAATCTTTAAAAGATGCCAAAGCACCTCGCCCGACCTAGGTTTGGCCTCCTCGGGATTCATGCCCCGGAAGAAGCCTGAGGAGGCGAAACCTAGGTTGGGCGAGGTGTTTTGGCATCTTTTAAACGTCAAAAAAGTGCATTTTTAATAATGTTTTTCGAAGTATATATAATACATTTATTACATACCCTTTACCTTGGTGATCTGGAATTTCCAGTATAGGATCCAGTGAACCTCGGACACGAGAGTGGAGCAGGGTCTACTGCGAGATCCAACACAGGGAAACGGAGACAGGAATGGAAAATCCTAGGACAGTAATGGGGAACCTTTTAGAGACTGAGTGCCCAAACAACATCAAAAAATCCACTTATTTCCTGTGAAGTGCCAACATGGCACTTTAAGAAGTAACTCATTGTTACCTGTTATTTCAAACTTTCAATTGTATCGTGAGGCCACCAATACAGTTGAACGAAGGAGGGCAAATTCAGACCATCACTTCTCTCCAGGGTCTCCCTGTACAGGAAGAATGGTGGGTCCAACAGGATGACCTCCAAAGATCTTCCGTCAAAGCCTTTTCATTTTTTGTGCAGTTCTAAACAGTCAACGAAGTGTCGCTTTAAAATAGCACTTTGGTGGAAGATTTGGTGGGGCGATGGTCTGAGTACCCACAAAAAGTGCTCTGAGTGCCACCTCTGGCACCCGTGCCATAGGGTCGCCACCACTGTCCTAGGAAATCTTTCATTTTTAACCTAAGATGATTTGGTGAGGTTGTTCGAATAGTTACTATTCGTATTTAAGGACATGTTCTATGGAGTAGAGCACTGACACTTTTGAATATGGGGAATATATGTTTGATCATGACATCTGATAATCAAGACCCCCAAGATTCAGACAATGAAGGACTGCGTTTTCCCTTAAATGTAGGACTTCCAGAATCAGCTCATCCCTCCATTCTTACAAATTGGTCAAGTTAGGGACAACTTCATCCAATTCTTCTTTGATCTCTATGGGACTTCTTGGATTGTCTCATCCTGGACTCCGTTGGTTTCCATGAGACAACTTGAAGGATCTGGATATTAAAGGGGTTGTCTTAGACTTTTCAAAAACGTTGTCCCGCCCTTTGTCCCGCGCCACCCCCTCTCTGGTCCATGCCCCTGTTTGTTTACAGAGGCGCGTAAACTTCTGTGGCCGGACACGCCGAGCAGTACCCATTCCCAGCGCTGCATCAGGCAATGAGATTTGGGGATGGAAAACTATACAAATTTTCTCCCAAAAATAGAACCAATATATATTTCTATGTGATTTTTCTGACCATTATAGTTCTCATTATGGAAGTTTCTTTTCTAAAATTGGAAATGGTTGAACATCAGTCAATTCTTTTCTCCAGAAATGGAAAAGGGCCTTATATGGTTAAAGGGGTGACTGATTCCTGGAGGGTTAACCAGGGCACTTTACCACAAGGCGGTGGATGTACGTTGGCACCTATAGAGCTCGGATAGTTGGATGTGCCAGTAGGCAAATCAGATTTCACTAATATCTCAATGTATTTTGCATCCGGGTTCACAGTGTAAATAACTCTGTGATTTTTAGCAAATTCCCTGCGCTCCTGTCTGTGGGACAATATTTGATGGCATTTGCACGTCTCAGGCCAACAAAGTGAACAGAAAGACAACAATCCTGATACATGTGGAAAGGACACATATCACATATCACATAAGACATGTCTGGGAAACCCCTAATGCCAAATCTGGGGTCATCCTGATATCTGAGGATAGATAGATAGATAGATAGATAGATAGATAGATATTAGATAGATAGATAGATAGATAGGAGATAGATAGATAGATAGATAGATAGATAGATAGATAGATAGGAGATAGATAGATAGGAGATAGATAGATATGAGATAGATATGAGATAGATAGATAGATAGATAGATAGATAGATAGATAGGTAGATAGATAGATAGATAGATAGGAGATAGATAGATAGGAGATAGATAGATAGGAGATAGATAGATAGATAGATAGATAGATAGATATGAGATAGATAGATAGATAGATAGATAGATAGATAGATATGAGATAGATAGATAGATAGATAGATATGAGATAGATAGATAGATATGAGATAGATATATAAGATAGATAGAGAGATAGATGGAAAAAAGGAAAGTCCAAAGCAGCACAGGAAAACAAGGGTGCAGCAGCCGTAGGTCCCTTGGCCGGGGTCCGTCTAGGTAACTGTAGGAAAGAGGCAGCACTCCGGGGTACGTGGAAAAGGGTGAAGCTTTATTCCATGTGCAACGTTTCGGCGTTTAAACACGCCTTTTTCATGCTTGAGTGCTGCCTCTTTCCTACAGTTACCTAGAGAGATAGATAGATATGAGATAGATAGATAGATAGATAGATAGATATGAGATAGATAGATAGATAGATAGATAGATATGAGATAGATAGATAGATAGATAGATAGATAGGAGATAGATAGATAGATAGATAGATAGATAGATAGATAGATATGAGATAGATAGGAGATAGATAGATAGGAGATAGATAGATAGGAGATACATAGATAGATAGATAGATATGAGATAGATAGATATGAGATAGATAGATAGATAGATAGATATATATAAGATAGATAGATATGAGATAGATAGATATGAGATAGATAGATATGAGATAGATAGATAGATAGATAGATAGATAGATTTCCTGTGCTCTCATTGTACATACTCTGGTACCTACCTCCCTCCTGACTTGTGGTGTTGGGGGGGCTGTAGGCCGTGCGCAGTGCACAGGATTATTCATGAAGCATGACAGTGGCCAATTACTATTAATGGCGTCTGTTGTCAGGGGACGGGTGTGTTCTGGTGCTGACTTCCTGCTGTGTTTTGGAAAATACAATCAATGCCTCTTTATAATTAAGGACTTCGAGGGTCTGTCTTCTAAATGCCACATTAAGCAGAAAGTGAGAACCTTCCTCTGAAGAAGGAGGGTGATATTTATATGTGTATATATTAAAGGATATGAAGACGACCTATATACTCTGTAACCAAATACATATAATTATATACATACGGCAAGGATGCACTCTACGGAATCTATCAAAAAATCCAAGAACAGGAGCCCAAACAGTTCTTGTAAGAAAAATATATATTTATTCATATTGCAATGTTGTATACCACTGCTGGCTATGATAGAAAGGTGTCAGGACACACAGGACATGGCAGCTCCCTGTGTATGGGGGTGTAGTCACAGAGGTGTCAGAGCGCCCATGCTGACCCCTGACCACTGCTGGCTATGATAGAAAGGTGTCAGGACACACAGGACATGGCAGCTCCCTGTGTATGGGGGGTGTAGTCACAGAGAGGTCAGAGCGCCCATGCTGACCCCTGACCACTGCTGGCTATGATAGAAAGGTGTCAGGACACACAGGACATGGCAGCTCCCTGTGTATGGGGGGTGTAGTCACAGAGGGGTCAGAGCGCCCATGCTGACCCCTGACCACTGCTGGCTATGATAGAAAGGTGTCAGGACACACAGGACATGGCAGCTCGCTGTGTATGGGGAGTGTAGTCACAGAGGGGTCAGAGCGCCCATGCTGACCCCTGACCACTGCTGGCTATGATAGAAAGGTGTCAGGACACACAGGACATGGCAGCTCGCTGTGTATGGGGGGTGTAGTCACAGAGGGGTCAGAGCGCCCATGCTGACCCCTGACCACTGCTGGCTATGATAGAAAGGTGTCAGGACACACAGGACATGGCAGCTCGCTGTGTATGGGGTGTAGTCACAGAGAGGTCAGAGCGCCCATGCTGACCCCTGACCACTGCTGGCTATGATAGAAAGGTGTCAGGACATGGCAGCTCGCTGTGTATGGGGTGTGTAGTCACAGAGGGGTCAGAGCCCCCATGCTGACCCCTGACCACTGCTGGCTATGATAGAAAGGTGTCAGGACACAGGACATGGCAGCTCGCTGTGTATGGGGGTGTAGTCACAGAGAGGTCAGAGCGCCCATGCTGACCCCTGACCACTGCTGGCTATGATAGAAAGGTGTCAGGACACACAGGACATGGCAGCTCGCTGTGTATGGGGTGTAGTCACAGAGAGGTCAGAGCGCCCATGCTGACCCCTGACCACTGCTGGCTATGATAGAAAGGTGTCAGGACACACAGGACATGGCAGCTCGCTGTGTATAGGGGGTGTAGTCACAGAGGGGTCAGAGTGCACATGCTGACCCCTGACCACTGCTGGCTATAATAGAAAGGTGTCAGGAGACAGGACATGACAGCTCGCTGTGTATGGGGGGTGTAGTCACAGAGGGGTCAGAGCGCCCATGCTGACCCCTGACCACTGCTGGCTATAATAGAAAGGTGTCAGGAGACAGGACATGACAGCTCGCTGTGTATGGGGGGTGTAGTCACAGAGGGGTCAGAGCGCCCATGCTGACCCCTGACCACTGCTGGCTATGATAGAAAGGTGTCAGGACACACAGGACATGGCAGCTCGCTGTGTATGGGGGGTGTAGTCACAGAGAGGTCAGAGCGCCCATGCTGACCCCTGACCACTGCTGGCTATGATAGAAAGGTGTCAGGACACACAGGACATGGCAGCTCCCTGTGTATGGGGGGTGTAGTCACAGAGGGGTCAGAGCGCCCATGCTGACCCCTGACCACTGCTGGCTATGATAGAAAGGTGTCAGGACACACAGGACATGGCAGCTCGCTGTGTATGGGGTGTAGTCACAGATGGGTCAGAGCGCCCATGCTGACCCCTGACCACTGCTGGTTATGATAGAAAGGTGTCAGGACACACAGGACATGGCAGCTCGCTGTGTATGAGGGGTGTAGTCACAGAGGGTTCAGAGCGCCCATGCTGACCCCTGACCACTGCTGGCTATGATAGAAAGGTGTCAGGACACACAGGACATGGCAGCTCGCTGTGTATGGGGGGTGTAGTAATAGAGAGGTCAGAGCGCCCATGCTGACCCCTGACCACTGCTGGCTATGATAGAAAGGTGTCAGGACAAACAGGACATGGCAGCTCGCTGTGTATGGGGGGTGTAGTCACAGAGGTGTCAGAGCGCCCATGCTGACCCCTGACCACTGCTGGCTATGATAGAAAGGTGTCAGGACACAGGACATGGCAGATGGCTGTGTATGGGGGGTGTAGTCACCGAGGGGTCAGAGCACCCATGCTGACCCCTGACCACTGCTGGCTATGATAGAAAGGTGTCAGGACACACAGGACATGGCAGCTCGCTGTGTATGGGGGGTGTAGTCACAGAGAGGTCAGAGCGCCCATGCTGCCCCCTGACCACTGCTGGCTATGATAGAAAGGTGTCAGGACACACAGGACACGGCAGCTCGCTGTGTATGGGGGATGTAGTCACAGAGGGGTCAGAGCGCCCATGCTGACCGCTGCTGGCTGTGATAGAAAGGTGTCAGGACACACAGGACATGGCAGCTCGCTGTGTATGGGGGGTGAAGTCACAGAGGGGTCAGAGCGCCCATGCTGACCCCTGACCACTGCTGGCTATGATAGAAAGGTGTCAGGACATACAGGACATGGCAGCTCGCTGTGTATGGGGGGTGTAGTGACAGAGGGGTCAGAGCGCCCATGCTGACCCCTGACCACTGCTGGCTATGATAGAAAGGTGTCAGGATACACAGGACATGGCAGCTCGCTGTGTATGGTGGGTATATCTATCTATCTATCTAACTATCTATCTATCTATCTCATATCTATCTATCTATCTCATATCTATCTATCTATCTATCTATCTATCTATCTATCTATCTATCTATCTCATATCTATCTATATATCTATCTCATATCTATCTATCTATCTATCTATCTCATATCTATCTATCTCATATTTATCTATCTATCTCATATCTATCTATCTATCTATCTATCTCCTATCTATCTATCTATCTATCTATCTATCTCATATCTATCTATCTATCTATCTATCTATCTATCTATCTATCTATCTATCTCATATCTATCTCCTGTCTATCTATCTATCTCATATCTATCTATCTATCTATCTCCTATCTATCTCCTATCTATCTATCTATCTATCTATCTATCTATCTATCTCATATCTATATCTATCTATCTATCTATCTCCTATCTATCTATCTATCTATCTATCTATCTATCTATCTATCTATCTATCTCATATCTATCTATATATCTATCTCATATCTATCTATCTATCTCATATCTATCTATCTATCTATCTCATATCTATCTATCTATCTATCTCATATCTATCTATCTATCTATCTATCTCATATCTATCTTTCTATCTATCTATCTATCTATCTATCTATCTATCTCATATCTATCTATCTATCTATCTATCTATCTATCTATCTATCTATCTCCTATCTATCTATCTCATATCTATCTATCTATCTATCTATCTCATATCTATCTATCTCATATTTATCTATCTATCTCATATCTATCTATCTATCTATCTCCTATCTATCTATCTATCTATCTATCTATCTATCTATCTCATATCTATCTATCTATCTATCTATCTATCTCATATCTATCTCCTGTCTATCTATCTATCTCATATCTATCTATCTATCTGTCTATCTATCTATCTCATATCTATCTATCTATCTATCTATCTATCTATATATCTATCTCCTATCTATCTGTCTATCTATCTATCTATCTCATATCTATCTATCTATCTATACAAGAAACTGGGCAGCACTCCAAATTGGTGATAAAAAAAGTGTAAGTTGTTTATTCCATGTTCAGCAACCAAACAGCGACGTTTCGGCCCCTAGGAGCCTTTCTCAAGCCGTCTATACAGTGTAAATGGCAGTATTATATACAAATCCCCATGGTCACATGACCTCAT
This sequence comes from Engystomops pustulosus, assembly GCF_040894005.1. NCBI lineage: Eukaryota > Metazoa > Chordata > Amphibia > Anura > Leptodactylidae > Engystomops > Engystomops pustulosus. The sequence goes on along the minus strand of NC_092415.1, from coordinate 203,858,762 downwards.
GATTCACGCCCACCAAATTACCATATTTGTGATACAAAAACTTGTTTTTTTTAAAAAATACATATAATTCATTAGCGTACAGTGATCTGTGTATTGAATACAATATATAAGTGTATATGACATACAAACAGTTAATATTTAATAAAAACCTGTGACAGTATTGTTCCGTGAGTACCCCACGTAGACCTCGTGTGTAGAAAGAAAAGTGCTGCAGTGCTTCTTGTGCAAATGGTCTAAGAATCGTGCTTGTTCTTCAGGTGTCTCCCCGTAATAGCTGAGATCTCCTGGGTCCACAAACTTGATCGCGGTAAAAGTTGTATGGAACGCATCTTGGAACGCACGCTCTGTATTTTTCACTGCGCATGCGCAGCCGAATGAATAGAGCGTGTGTGGTGTCATGGTAACCAAGAGAGTTGAAACAAAGTAGCTGGCTAGCTCGATCAACTGTGGTGGAAGGTAGGCCAAACCTTTGTAGAACTTAATTATATAGTGCAACAATGCGAGGCATCAGCTATTTATACGGGTATATTGGCTGTACTGACAGCTATGGTCACCAAAGACGGGCCAGCAGTTTGTTAACCCCTCCCGGGGAAACACTCCGCTGGAAGGGACCTTATTGTCCGATAGATCCCTAAGAATAATCGGGATAAACGGCATTGGGGTCCCATTCCCTAAATGACCTGATTTAGGTAAAAACCTGTAAACCCCAGCTAGAGCCTCAAAAGTTAGAAGGAAGGCACAAACCTGCACCAAATGTAGATGAAGAAAACTGTAGAAACTGCGTATAGAGGAAGTTTGTGGTTGTAGTATTGTGGAGAAGGATGCTTCACGGGGAGACATCTGGAACTGGCTTTGTATTATCTGCGTAAGAAAACAAAACCAAAAAAATTTTTTTCTTGGATAAGCTATATTTTAATATATATATGTTTTCTTACGCAGATAATACAAAGCCAGTTCCAGATGTCTCCCCGTGAAGCATCCTTCTCCACAATACTACAACCACAAACTTCCTCTATACGCAGTTTCTACAGTTTTCTTCATCTACATTTGGTGCAGGTTTGTGCCTTCCTTCTAACTTTTGAGGCTCTAGCTGGGGTTTACAGGTTTTTACCTAAATCAGGTCATTTAGGGAATGGGACCCCAATGCCGTTTATCCCGATTATTCTTAGGGATCTATCGGACAATAAGGTCCCTTCCAGCGGAGTGTTTCCCCGGGAGGGGTTAACAAACTGCTGGCCCGTCTTTGGTGACCATAGCTGTCAGTACAGCCAATATACCCGTATAAATAGCTGATGCCTCGCATTGTTGCACTATATAATTAAGTTCTACAAAGGTTTGGCCTACCTTCCACCACAGTTGATCGAGCTAGCCAGCTACTTTGTTTCAACTCTCTTGGTTACCATGACACCACACACGCTCTATTCATTCGGCTGCGCATGCGCAGTGAAAAATACAGAGCGTGCGTTCCAAGATGCGTTCCATACAACTTTTACCGCGATCAAGTTTGTGGACCCAGGAGATCTCAGCTATTACGGGGAGACACCTGAAGAACAAGCACGATTCTTAGACCATTTGCACAAGAAGCACTGCAGCACTTTTCTTTCTACACACGAGGTCTACGTGGGGTACTCACGGAACAATACTGTCACAGGTTTTTATTAAATATTAACTGTTTGTATGTCATATACACTTATATATTGTATTCAATACACAGATCACTGTACGCTAATGAATTATATGTATTTTTTAAAAAAAACAAGTTTTTGTATCACAAATATGGTAATTTGGTGGGCGTGAATCATGAGGTCATGTGACCATGGGGATTTGTATATAATACTGCCATTTACACTGTATAGACGGCTTGAGAAAGGCTCCTAGGGGCCGAAACGTCGCTGTTTGGTTGCTGAACATGGAATAAACAACTTACACTTTTTTTATCACCAATTTGGAGTGCTGCCCAGTTTCTTGTATATATTGTTGAGGGACCTCAGGCCGAGTCCCAGGACGCTTGCACCCACTACTTTCTCTGGATTGTGCCGCTTGGACTTTCTTTTTCTATCTATCTATCTATCTATCTCCTATCTATCTATCTATCTATCTATCTATCTATCTATCTATCTATCTATCTATATATCTATCTCCTATCTATCTATCTATCTATCTATATATCTATCTCCTATCTATCTATCTATCTATCTATCTCCTATCTATCTATCTATCTATCTCCTATCTATCTATCTATCTCCTATCTATCTATCTATCTATCTATCTATCTATCTCATATCTATCTATCTATCTATCTATCTATTTATTTATCTTTGCATTTTCTAGCTTTTGATTTATCTTTGCCTCCAAACAGATGTGAACTTTTCGGAATAATTGGGGCTTATAGCAATTCTTAGTAGCAGCAGATGATTTATGGGAGCTGTGTCCTGCCCTACTGATAAGTTACATTAATTTGCTTGCAGAGCTTTTCCTTGTACTTTATAAGAAGGTGATAATTAGGTTTGCAGATTAGAATATAATCAGACGGCGCTTGTGTTTGTGCTTGTTAAAATATATTTTTCTTCCTTAGATAAGTTTAAATTAATTAACCCGTGTTTTTCTTTTCTTTTTTTTTTTTAAATCATTCAAAAATATCCTCTGTAATTTTTTTATTATTTTTTTTTTTTTCTCAACAGCAATTTAGTGTCGGAAAATAATTTTGGAGATTAAATTAATAGAAAAATAGTAAGATGCAGTAAATGTGGATGAATTTACGCAGGAGCTGCAGGTTTTTTATTTTTTTTTCTAGAACACCTACAAACAGTTCTCATTCATATCCTGATTTAATTTACTTCCCTGTCATTACGCAGGCTCCTTTTAATCTCCTATAAATCACACATAAATATCCCGTGCATGTTACTTAACACCCGGGATTTTCAATGTTTCTGAAAAAAAACCATGGAAAAAAAGAAAAAAAATAAATACTGTAATGAAGCGGGAGAACAAAACAGCTTCTACGTTACATTGTGCGCTGGAAAGTTCTATTAAAACGTAGAGTTTTTGTGGATTCCTCATTTAAAAATTCCATTTTGTAAAAACTTTTCATTTTAGACATATGTTACAATTTCATTACAGTAAGTAATTGAATATTTTATTTAAAAAAATTCTAAGTAAAAATTTTTTTTGGGATGAAGACCTGCATTAATACTGTATTTTTCGGACTATAAGGCACACAAAAAATCCTTTGATTTTCTCAGACATCAAAGGTGCGCCTTATAGTCCAGTGCGCCTTATATATGAACCGTACTTACAGACAACAGCTGCCTTGAACTGTGCACAGGTCTGCCACCTGCTGGTCATTCATCCTTATAATAAGGTGCGCCTTATAATCTGGTGCGCCTTATATATGAACATAGAAGTTTTAGCAGGCATCTATTGATGGTGCGCCTTATACTCCAGTGCGCCTTATAGTCCGAAAAATACTGTAATCCGAAACCCGAACCTGTAACATCTGCAATGGCACCGATCACGGGTATTACTCGCAGCAGTATTTAAATGCCCGCAGCGATGATCATGGAGTAAGTGGCTGAATGTTTGGAACGGACCCCAACATTGCGATTCAGGTCACGAGATAAAATCTATTTTTGGGGCCCACCCTCCATCAAGCCTTAGGAAACGGATCATCATAGGCTCTACATTGGGTTGTCTTCAGCAGGACCTCTGGGGTCTAGTATTGGGTCAGAGCCTGGCAGATTGGAGGATCTTATGGTGGAAGTAGAACTGACACAATGAAACCACAATGAAATATGGAATATAAAAAGTGGAGGTAGAACCTGCAGTGGGTGCCTACATGTAAATTTGGCACATTTGTTAATGTAATGTGGTCGACATGGACCCTCTGTGTCACTAAGTGGTTTATTCAACCTTTAACCCCAGTATGGGTATCTTTACTCTGCTCTAAGTGGCCACCAGGTTGCTACCTCTTGTAATAGTCTTTATTAAGTGGCAGTTGACCCAACTAGGTAGAGAGATGCTGGCATTGGGCAATACTATCACCACGACGACTATTGGCTACAGTAACAGTTACCGGGGGTGAAATGTCTCCTAGCAAAGACCGAGCCACCATGTAATGATTCGGTGGTGTTACGAATCTACCAGATGGAAGGTGTTGGGTTACAGGATGGATTAGGCATCTAGATCGCGACAGACCCTCTCCTGTATTTCTCAAGAGAGAGAAGTGTCTGCTATCAGGTTACTCCCTTCTTCCCAGTTTGAACACATGCATACTAGGCATCTGTATGGTGGGGATGAGTGTAGTTGGCATGAAACATCTTTTCAGCTGTCTTAGTGGTATATGATTAATTTTAAAGCACCACTGATGATTTGGACCCACCTTTTACTAAACTGTATACATTAAAGGGATATATTGTTCAGTAAGATCCATTCAATAACATTTAAGGGGATATTCTAATAAGATATTTATGGTGCATGCATAGCATAATGTAACTGTCGCCATCCATACCATCGGATAATTCTGCTCCTCACCAGGGTGCACACGCTCCCATCTTCCAACTCCAATGCCAGCAAACCCCAAGGGATCATGGGCACTTTCCTCTATGAGTATCTTCTGAATTGTACAGATTCCTGGCAAAGCTTACGTCCTGTGTGGGTATACTGTGCCGTGATCACAGCCTTGGCTTGACAACCCCTGAACGTTCTCACAACTACTTCTACCCTGACCTTTGGACTATTAACTATGGGTCCTCCACCTGCACTACCTTGGATTGGTCTTGAAGTTAGGGCGACACGGTGGCTGAGTGAGTAGCACTTCTGCCTTGCAGCGCTAGGTTCCTGGGTTCGAATCCCACCCAGGTCAACATCTGCAAAGCGTTTGTATGTTCTCTCCATGTTTGCGTGGGTTTCCTCCGGGTCCTCCGGTTTCCTCCCACACTCCAAAACATACTGGTAGGGTGATTAGATTGTGAGCCCCATTGGGACAGGGACCAATTTTCCATGCTCTGTGCAGCGCTGCGTAATCTGTGTGCGCTATATAAATAAAGAATTATTATTATAACACTCTCATATAATACTTTGACCCAGTTCTTCTCCACCTGCTACAACCTACTACTCAAAGAGGTGAAACCCTGGAGGTCTTGTTACAAGGAAGTCCAGAACCTCGTTTTAGGGGTTAAATGGTGGAAACTAATAGGGTCATTTAGTCAATGGCCTTGGGATTGTACTGTACTCTATTGACCTCTGAGCAGGGAGTGACTTCCAGATACTTTGCTCTCTGACATCACAGGGTGGGAGGGAACTTACAGGTCATGTGACCCCCGTGGACGGCCCATGCAGAGCTATTAAGCTGTTATTCAATAAATTAGTAAACTACAGTAGACATACAGTTTACATCACATGTTACAATTTTGTTTCCCAGCGCTTTGGCAGTTGGGTAATTTGATACAAGTTTAATTATTTTTATTTTAAATATTTTTTTGAAATTTTCAATCCCTTTTTCTATGTTAATGACCAGACGTGTTGTAAAACAGTTTCAAAGCTCAGAGCACACAAAAGATACTGGTGCAGATTGGTGGGAGTTAAAGGGGGGGGGGGGGAGGGGGGGAAGCGACGCACGAAAGTACAAACAAAGCCCAATTCAAGGTATTGCTTTGCAGATGTAAAATTAATCTCAATCACAGCAGTGCACTGACAAGCATAATCAGGAGACAAATCAAGCACACATTAAATTTTACTTGTTTTGCATTTGTTCTCAAATGAAAGGCTTGACAAGAAACCTCTGCACCCAATGCACACACAGCAGATTAAATCAATAAATAAACTTGAAAACATGTCTTTTAGGTCGAAAAGTAAAAAGGCAAATTTTTTCAAGTCCGTTCTGTTTGTTCACTTATTTGTGGAACAGATTGGGGGGGGGGGATTTATGCAACTGGATTATATGTAGAGTCACCGAAGATGAAAAATGAAAATAGTAATAAAAAATAAAAGACAACATAAAATTCTATATAAACTAAAAGCAAATATTATATAGAAGATAGATAGATAGATAGATATGAGATAGATAGATAGATAGATAGATAGATAGAAAGATAGATAGATAGATAGATAGATAGATAGATAGGAGATAGATAGATAGGAGATAGATAGATAGATAGATAGATAGATAGATAGATAGGAGATAGATAGATAGATAGATAGATAGATAGATAGATAGATAGATAGATAGGAGATAGATAGATAGGAGATAGATAGATAGATTGATTGATAGATAGATAGATAGATAGATAGATAGGAGATAGATAGATAGATAGATAGATAGATAGATAGATAGATAGGAGATAGATAGATAGATAGGAGATAGATAGATAGATAGATAGATAGGAGATAGATAGATAGATAGATAGATAGGAGATAGATAGAGAGATAGGAGATAGATAGATAGGAGATAGATAGAGAGATAGGAGATAGATAGATAGATAGATAGATAGGAGATAGATAGAGAGATAGGAGATAGATAGATAGATAGATAGATAGATAGATAGATAGATAGATAGGAGATAGATAGGAGATAGATAGATAGATAGATAGGAGATAGATATGAGATAGATAGATGTTAGATTATAGAAAGATGGATGGTTGGATAGATAGATCAATTCAACTATCTGTATATTACTTTAATTTTTATTAAAAAAAAAATTTTATATACATTATTGTGCCAAAAATTGCGTAAATTTCAAAGAATTCGGAAAAGAGCGCAATTTATCTAAAGGAAAATCCGCCCAAGGATAAATCAAAGAGCAAAACTGGTCAAAAGAAAACCAAAAAGCCCCTGTGCAGGTACAAATTACAGGACTAAGAGAGATGCATCTGCCCCTGATTTTATTATTTGATAAAATGCCTAAGTATATATTTACATTATTTGATTATTTTTGATTATTTTAATATTGCTTTAATTTTTTTTTCTTACCATGCACATAAAAACTGCAATTATGTAAAATATATATATAAAGAGGGGGAAAAAAGGCTTAAGGGGTATCTCGTCTGGGCATTCACATTCAATTTTTATTAATCTGCCATATGTAAACATTTCTTTATTTAGATGTTATTAAAAAAAAGTTCCTGTGTGAAGATAATTTATCCTAAATGTAGTCATATGTTCCCTTAGAAACAAGACTGTGTCCTTGGATACAACCACCTCGGTTGGAGGGATTGTACAAGGAAACAAAGCTTTTGTCCGGGAGTTACAACATGTGGTAATGAACGCTGAATCCAGGTGGTCAGACAGGTCACAATAGCGCATGTCTGGCCACCTCTGCCAGAGTATGGGGTGGTCGTATCCAAGGAAACTATGTCATTTCTAAGGGACAACATGGCTACATTTAGGATAAATTATCTTCACAAATGAACATTTTTTGAAAAATTGTTTACATGTGGCAATTATATTCAATTAAATGTAAATGCCCAGATGGGAATACCCCTTTAAGTTAGGCTTCTGTGTTTGTGAGCTGAAACGTTACCAGTGGATATATGTTTATCACAGCTTGTACTCCTGATAACAGTTGTACAAGCTGTGGTGTAGTCGCAATTCTCAGTGCAGAGCCAAGAATTGCGAGTTCTCCGCCCTCTATTCCGATTGGGTGGGTAGGGGGAGGTCCTGGACCGAGCATTGGGCTGGCATTGGACGTTCCTGCACCGCGCCTGCGCACTGCCTACAGCTTAAGGCAAAGGTTATGGCACAATTCTACAACTCATAACAATGTTTCCTACACGTGATGGGGACTGGAGTGTTTATTTGCACCTACCAGGAGGTCTCCGGGTTACGTACAAGATAGGTTCCATAAGTTTGTTCTTAAGTTGAATTTGTATGTAAGTTGAAAATGTATATTTTATAATTGTAGTTCCAGGCAAAATTTTTGGGAGTTTCAAAATTTTTTTGCTTTAATGGGACCAATAATTATCAATAAAGCTTCATTACAGACACCTTACAGCTGATCATTGCAGTCTGGGACTATAGTAACATCCAGAGAGGTCACCAGAGGTCACAGGGGGCAGAGGGGTCCGTCTGTAAGTAGGGGTCGTCTGTAAGTCGGTGTCTGTAAGTAGGGGACTGCCTGTATTTAGACGCAAAACAAAGGTAAATCCAAGTCAAACATCTGGAAGCAGGAGAAATGCATAGACAATTTAGACCCAAATCGAGAAACTGCTACACGGAGAACTCCAGCGAACCACTGGGAGGAGTCACATCAAAGGGGCTCATTTACTTACCCGGTCCTGACGCGATCCAGCGGCGCGTTCTCCTACGAGGATTCGGGTCTTCCGGTGAATCACTAAGGTCGTGCACCCGATGTCCACCAGGTGTCGCTGCTGCGCTGAGGTTTGCCGGACTTCACCATCCTATTCCAGGGTGCATGTAAGTGTGTGTCAAGCCAAACCTTTTTAAAAAAAATTGTGTGATTTTTTCCGAATCCGTCGGGTTTTCCGACGGCCACGCCCCCGTTTTTCGACGCATGCAAGCCGACGCCGATGCGCCACAATCCGGTCGCGTGCGCCAAAAGCGCCAAAAATTTGGCACAAAACGGAAAAATTTGGAAAACCCGGAATAAATGTGCCCCAATTTGTGCAAATACCCCAAACTGCCCAAAAAGTCACTAAATACAACCAAAAAAGCATCAGACTAAGATAAATTCCCTTTAAATTCTATGGCATGTAAAACATTAAACAGAAACTTTGTTGCAAGTATTTTTTTTTCTCATTTATCGTATATGTAAAAATAACTCAGCAACTTTACATTTGATTAGGAAGCAAAAATAAATAAATGTAACATATCAGGACTTTTAGCAAACATTGGAAATCGCTGGATAAGGCGCCTGCATAAAAAAGTTGATAATGATTTTCGGTATGAATTTAAATACATGCGAAATGTGACTGCGGTCCATATGTTGACAGGATGTGCTGCGTAGCTTTTCATAAACCTGTTATATAAATTAGGTTATTCTATCCTGCTCAGCATAATCCAATGTCGTTAATTTGATTGTCATTTTATTTATTCAGTTAGAAAACATTTCAAGAAGAAAAAAAAAACATTGCAGGAAAGAAAAAGCGAAATACACACAAGAATAAGTATAATAGAAAAACTATAGGAGGCAAATAGATATATAAGACAGATAGATATGAGATAGATAGATAGATAGATAGATATGAGATAGATAGATATGAGATAGATAGATAGATAGATAGATAGGAGATAGATAGATAGATAGATATGAGATAGATAGATATGAGATAGATAGATAGATAGGAGATAGATAGATAGATAGATAGATAGATATGAGATAGATAGATAGATAGATATGAGATAGATAGATATGAGATAGATAGATAGATAGATAGATAGGAGATAGATAGATAGATAGATAGATAGATAGGAGATAGATAGATAGATAGATAGATAGATAGATATGAGATAGATAGATAGATAGATAGATAGATAGATAGATATGAGATAGATAGATAGATAGATAGGAGATAGATAGATAGATGTGAGATAGGAGATAGATAGATAGATAGATAGATAGATAGATAGATAGATAGATAGGGGAAAGATAGATATGAGATAGATAGATAGATAGATAGATAGATAGATAGATATGAGATAGATAGAAAGGCGATAGATAGATAGATAGATATGAGATAGATAGATAGATAGATATGAGATAGATAGATAGATATGAGATAGATAGATAGATATGTGATAGATAGATAGATAGATAGATAGATAGATAGATAGATAGATAGATAGGAGATAGATATGAGATAGATAGATAGATAGATAGATAGATAGATAGATAGATAGGAGCTAGATAGGAGCTAGATAGATAGATAGATAGATAGATAGATATGAGATAGATAGATATGAAATAGATAGATAGATATGTGATAGATAGATAGATAGATAGGAGATAGATATGAGATAGATAGATAGATAGATAGATAGGAGCTAGATAGGAGCTAGATAGATAGATAGATAGATAGATAAATAAAGTAAAAAGCGGGCAGCACTCCATGGTTCAAAATTTCAAAATAAAAGGTGAACTTTATTGAACAAGTGGCGACGTTTCGGTGTGTAACACCTTCATCAAGCGATGAAGGTGTTACACACCGAAACGTCGCCACTTGTTCAATAAAGTTCACCTTTTATTTTGAAATTTTGAACCATGGAGTGCTGCCCGCTTTTTACTTTATTTATCTACAAGAGGATCAAGCCAGAACCTTTGGGGGCGCTGTACCCCTCCTTATTAGGAGTCCATAAGATTGTGCTGACTTGGATTTTACTTCTTCTAGATAGATAGATAGATAGATATGAGATAGATAGATAGATAGATAGATATGAGATAGATATGAGATAGATATGAGATAGATAGATAGATAGATAGATATGAGATAGATAGATAGGCGATAGATAGATAGATAGATAGATATGAGATAGATAGATAGATAGATAGATAGGAGATAGATAGATAGATAGATAGATAGATAGATAGATAGATAGATATCAAACAAAAAATAGTGGAGCAGCACAGCTTATAATGAAAAAAGCGATGTGGGTGCTATCCAGAGACTCTTACCCAAAGAGTATGGTTGTCAATAAGCAAAAAAACGGCAGCACTCCCAAGCGATAAAGAAAAAGTGAGGTTTTTATTCCATCTCTCGCAACGTTTCAGCTGTGGATCAGCTTGACAAAGGCTGATCCACAGCTGAAACGTTGCGAGAGATGGAATAAAAACCTCACTTTTTCTTTATCGCTTGGGAGTGCTGCCGTTTTTTTGCTTATAGATAGATAGATAGATAGATAGATAGATAGATAGATAGATAGGAGATAGATAGATATGAGATAGATAGATAGATAGATAGGAGATAGATATATATGAGATAGATAGATAGATAGATAGATAGATAGATAGATAGGAGATAGATAGATGATAGATAGATAGATAGATAGATAGATAGATAGATAGATAGATAGGAGATAGATATATATGAGATAGATAGATAGATAGTTAGATAGGAGATAGATAGATATGAGATAGATAGATAGATAGATAGATATGAGATAGATAGATATGAGATAGATAGATAGATAGATATGAGATAGATAGATAGATAGATATGAGATAGATAGATAGATAGATAGATAGATAGATATGAGATAGATAGATAGATAGATAGGCGATAGATAGATAGATAGATAGATAGATAGATAGATATGAGATAGATAGATAGATAGATAGATAGATAGATAGATAGATAGATATGAGATAGATAGATATGAGATAGATAGATAGATATGAGATAGATAGATAGGCGATAGATAGATAGATAGATAGATAGATAGATATGAGATAGATAGATAGATAGATAGATAGATAGGAGATAGATAGATAGATAGATAGATAGATAGATAGATATGAGATAGATAGATAGATAGATAGATAGATAGATAGATAGATAGATATTAGATAGATAGATAGATATGAGATAGATATATAGATAGATATGAGATAGATAGATAGATATGAGATAGATAGATAGATAGATAGATAGATAGATATGAGATAGATAGATAGATAGGAGATAGATAGATAGGCGATAGATAGATAGATAGGAGATAGATAGATATGAGATAGATAGATAGGCGATAGATAGATAGATAGATAGATAGATATTAGATAGATAGATAGATAGATAGATAGATAGATATGAGATAGATAGATAGATAGATAGATAGATAGATAGATAGATAGATAGATAGATAGATATGAGATAGATAGATATGAGATAGATAGATAGATAGATAGATAGATAGATATGAGATAGATAGATAGGAGATAGATAGATAGATAGATAGATAGGAGATAGATAGATAGATAGGAGATAGATAGATATGAGATAGATAGATATGAGATAGATAGATAGATAGATAGATAGATATGAGATAGATAGATAGATAGTTAGATAGATAGATATGAGATAGATAGATAGATAGATAGATAGATAGATAGATAGATAGATAGATATGAGATAGATAGAAAAATAGAAGAAATAGGCGGCACTCCAATTTTGTGGGAAAAAATTCAAGTGGTTTTTATTCCCAAGTCGCTACGTTTCAGCCTCATCCGAAGCCTTTCTCAAGCAATTGTCAAGGTGCATAAAGTTTCCCTTTATGGGAAGTGATACATAACATAGGTGGAGCTTGCATATATTAAAAGCCTCATATTATACATAGAAAGTGATTAATTATCATCTAATATATAAATAGTCTTACATAAAACAGTGAATCTTTATAGTGTACATAGTTCAAGTGTATCATCCAAAGTGTATATGTGAAATGACAGACAAACACTCACAGTGCGATCCTGTTCGACAACAGCGTTCTCCTGTTCAAACTGCGCATGCGTAGGTGGCGCTCCCAGGTATACACCAATCAGCCTGTTTTAAACGATACATGCCCATCTATTACACCCCACCTACTTATTAGCATCCATGCTTCTTCGCACGTGGTATCATGGCCGTCCGCGTCACATCCGGTCCGTCATAGGGTCTCACACGTGAGGCCTGACGTCACGGACACGTGACCTATTTTCGGACATGCGCAATGTTATACCTATTGTGCGGACGCCATTTTGCTTCAGGGTAGGTTACGGGGTAAAAATAAAGTAAATTAAAAGGCAAATTGCTTGAGAAAGGCTTCGGATGAGGCTGAAACGTAGCGACTTGGGAATAAAAACCACTTGAATTTTTTCCCACAAAATTGGAGTGCCGCCTATTTCTTCTATTTTTCTATGGACTGGGGGATCTGGCCGACCCGTTAGTGCGTGCACCCATCTTTATTATTTTTTATGCAGTGCCGCTGTAAACTTTTTTCATTCTTCCTATGAGATAGATAGATAGATATGAGATAGATAGATAGATAGATATGAGATAGATAGATAGATAGATAGATATGAGATAGATAGATAGATAGATAGATAGATATGAGATAGATAGATATGAGATAGATAGATAGATAGATAGATAGGAGATAGATAGATAGATAGATATGAGATAGATAGATATGAGATAGATAGATAGATAGGAGATAGATAGATAGATAGATAGATAGATATGAGATAGATAGATAGATAGATATGAGATAGATAGATATGAGATAGATAGATAGATAGATAGATAGGAGATAGATAGATAGATAGATAGATAGATAGGAGATAGATAGATAGATAGATAGATAGATAGATATGAGATAGATAGATAGATAGATAGATAGATAGATATGAGATAGATAGATAGATAGATAGATAGGAGATAGATAGATAGATGTGAGATAGGAGATAGATAGATAGATAGATAGATAGATAGATAGATAGATAGGGGAAAGATAGATATGAGATAGATAGATAGATAGATAGATAGATAGATAGATAGATATGAGATAGATAGAAAGGCGATAGATAGATAGATAGATATGAGATAGATAGATAGATAGATATGAGATAGATAGATAGATATGAGATAGATAGATAGATATGTGATAGATAGATAGATAGATAGATAGATAGATAGATAGATAGATAGATAGATAGATAGGAGATAGATATGAGATAGATAGATAGATAGATAGATAGATAGATAGATAGATAGATAGGAGCTAGATAGGAGCTAGATAGATAGATAGATAGATAGATAGATATGAGATAGATAGATATGAAATAGATAGATAGATATGTGATAGATAGATAGATAGATAGATAGGAGATAGATATGAGATAGATAGATAGATAGATAGATAGGAGCTAGATAGGAGCTAGATAGATAGATAGATAGATAGATAAATAAAGTAAAAAGCGGGCAGCACTCCATGGTTCAAAATTTCAAAATAAAAGGTGAACTTTATTGAACAAGTGGCGACGTTTCGGTGTGTAACACCTTCATCAAGCGATGAAGGTGTTACACACCGAAACGTCGCCACTTGTTCAATAAAGTTCACCTTTTATTTTGAAATTTTGAACCATGGAGTGCTGCCCGCTTTTTACTTTATTTATCTACAAGAGGATCAAGCCAGAACCTTTGGGGGCGCTGTACCCCTCCTTATTAGGAGTCCATAAGATTGTGCTGACTTGGATTTTACTTCTTCTAGATAGATAGATAGATAGATATGAGATAGATAGATAGATAGATAGATATGAGATAGATATGAGATAGATATGAGATAGATAGATAGATAGATAGATATGAGATAGATAGATAGGCGATAGATAGATAGATAGATAGATATGAGATAGATAGATAGATAGATAGATAGGAGATAGATAGATAGATAGATAGATAGATAGATAGATAGATATCAAACAAAAAATAGTGGAGCAGCACAGCTTATAATGAAAAAAGCGATGTGGGTGCTATCCAGAGACTCTTACCCAAAGAGTATGGTTGTCAATAAGCAAAAAAACGGCAGCACTCCCAAGCGATAAAGAAAAAGTGAGGTTTTTATTCCATCTCTCGCAACGTTTCAGCTGTGGATCAGCTTGACAAAGGCTGATCCACAGCTGAAACGTTGCGAGAGATGGAATAAAAACCTCACTTTTTCTTTATCGCTTGGGAGTGCTGCCGTTTTTTTGCTTATAGATAGATAGATAGATAGATAGATAGATAGATAGGAGATAGATAGATATGAGATAGATAGATAGATAGATAGGAGATAGATATATATGAGATAGATAGATAGATAGATAGATAGATAGATAGATAGGAGATAGATAGATGATAGATAGATAGATAGATAGATAGATAGATAGATAGGAGATAGATATATATGAGATAGATAGATAGATAGTTAGATAGGAGATAGATAGATATGAGATAGATAGATAGATAGATAGATATGAGATAGATAGATATGAGATAGATAGATAGATAGATATGAGATAGATAGATAGATAGATATGAGATAGATAGATAGATAGATAGATAGATAGATATGAGATAGATAGATAGATAGATAGGCGATAGATAGATAGATAGATAGATAGATAGATAGATATGAGATAGATAGATAGATAGATAGATAGATAGATAGATATGAGATAGATAGATATGAGATAGATAGATAGATATGAGATAGATAGATAGGCGATAGATAGATAGATAGATAGATAGATAGATAGATATGAGATAGATAGATAGATAGATAGATAGATAGGAGATAGATAGATAGATAGATAGATAGATAGATATGAGATAGATAGATAGATAGATAGATAGATAGATAGATAGATAGATATTAGATAGATAGATAGATATGAGATAGATATATAGATAGATATGAGATAGATAGATAGATATGAGATAGATAGATAGATAGATAGATAGATAGATAGATATGAGATAGATAGATAGATAGGAGATAGATAGATAGGCGATAGATAGATAGATAGGAGATAGATAGATATGAGATAGATAGATAGGCGATAGATAGATAGATAGATAGATAGATATTAGATAGATAGATAGATAGATAGATAGATAGATATGAGATAGATAGATAGATAGATAGATAGATAGATAGATAGATAGATATGAGATAGATAGATATGAGATAGATAGATAGATAGATAGATAGATAGATATGAGATAGATAGATAGGAGATAGATAGATAGATAGATAGATAGGAGATAGATAGATAGATAGGAGATAGATAGATATGAGATAGATAGATATGAGATAGATAGATAGATAGATAGATAGATATGAGATAGATAGATAGATAGTTAGATAGATAGATATGAGATAGATAGATAGATAGATAGATAGATAGATAGATAGATAGATATGAGATAGATAGAAAAATAGAAGAAATAGGCGGCACTCCAATTTTGTGGGAAAAAATTCAAGTGGTTTTTATTCCCAAGTCGCTACGTTTCAGCCTCATCCGAAGCCTTTCTCAAGCAATTGTCAAGGTGCATAAAGTTTCCCTTTATGGGAAGTGATACATAACATAGGTGGAGCTTGCATATATTAAAAGCCTCATATTATACATAGAAAGTGATTAATTATCATCTAATATATAAATAGTCTTACATAAAACAGTGAATCTTTATAGTGTACATAGTTCAAGTGTATCATCCAAAGTGTATATGTGAAATGACAGACAAACACTCACAGTGCGATCCTGTTCGACAACAGCGTTCTCCTGTTCAAACTGCGCATGCGTAGGTGGCGCTCCCAGGTATACACCAATCAGCCTGTTTTAAACGATACATGCCCATCTATTACACCCCACCTACTTATTAGCATCCATGCTTCTTCGCACGTGGTATCATGGCCGTCCGCGTCACATCCGGTCCGTCATAGGGTCTCACACGTGAGGCCTGACGTCACGGACACGTGACCTATTTTCGGACATGCGCAATGTTATACCTATTGTGCGGACGCCATTTTGCTTCAGGGTAGGTTACGGGGTAAAAATAAAGTAAATTAAAAGGCAAATTGCTTGAGAAAGGCTTCGGATGAGGCTGAAACGTAGCGACTTGGGAATAAAAACCACTTGAATTTTTTCCCACAAAATTGGAGTGCCGCCTATTTCTTCTATTTTTCTATGGACTGGGGGATCTGGCCGACCCGTTAGTGCGTGCACCCATCTTTATTATTTTTTATGCAGTGCCGCTGTAAACTTTTTTCATTCTTCCTATGAGATAGATAGATAGATATGAGATAGATAGATAGATAGATATGAGATAGATAGATAGATAGATATGAGATAGATAGATAGATAGATAGATAGATATGAGATAGATAGATTTACATTTACATTATGGATCTCATTCCTCCTGATTCTGTGGAGGGGATAAAAATTAAAAATTCATTATACTATGGAAAAGGAGTCCTCACAATAACTATTTGAGTGATCCACATTGACCTATTAGAGTCAGCAACATAGATGTTCAATCCAATGGGGCTCATTTACTTACCCGTTCCAGTCGCGATCCCGCGGCGCGTTGTCCGATGTGGATTCGGGTTCTGCCGGGATTCACTAAGGTCGTGCGCCCGATATCCAGTAGGTGTCGCTGCTGCGCCGAGATCCGCCGGAGTTCTTCCCGGTGCATGTAAGTGCTGATCTTGTGACACATTTAGGGCCACATTTATCACTTGTTTTTTCTGTTGTTTTTGCTCCTTTTCGTTTAGGCGCACCGTTTTTGCGCCATTTTTGCGATTAAACGTCAAATTAGCCGTGCAGCTAAAATAACCACCTTTCCCTCATCTATCGTTCAATTCCAGATGTTTTGCTGCGCCTAATGATATTCATCACGTGCGACTTTTGCATTTAGGCGCAAAAACGGGCGCAAAAACACTCCAGCTCGAAGGTGGCGTTATCTGAGAAGAAAGCACTGAGCCCCTTTGCAGAAGAGCTCATTTCTAGCAGCAAAGCTCAGCCAGACACTGGAATATATAATAGATACATTACAGACACTGGAACATATAATAGATACATTACATACACTGCAGACACTGGAACATATAATACAGTGATGGCAAACCTTTTAGAGGCCGAGTGCCCAAACTACAACAAAGACCCGCTTATTTATCGCAAAGTGCCAACACAGAAATTTAATTTGTGATTTATACTCCCTTCTCTGTCACAGTTTTCATTGATACCAGCACCTGAGGACACCAATAAAGCAGAAAATAGTCCCAGGTAGAGCTGTCACTTTAAAATACCTCTGTGCACAGCAAGTCCTGGGCTGTCTGGGACTGCAGGAAGATACCTGGAGTCATCTCTGTTGATGGCCTGAGTGCCCACAGAAAGGGCTCTGAGTGCCACCTCTGGCACCAGTGCCATAGGTTAGCCATCACTGATATAATAGATACATGAGATACACTGCAGACACTGGAACATATAATAGATACATTACATACACTGCAGACACTGGAACAGATAATAGATACATTAGATACACTACAGACACTGGAACATATAATAGATACATGAGATACACTGCAGACACTGGAACATATAATAGATACATTAGATACACTGCAGACACTAGAACAGATAATAGATACATTAGATACACTGCAGACACTAGAACAGATAATAGATACATTAGATACACTACAGACACTGGAACATATAATAGATACATGAGATACACTGCAGACACTGGAACATATAATAGATACATTACATACACTGCAGACACTGGAACATATAATAGATACATTAGATACACTGCAGACACTGGAACATATAATAGATACATTAGATACACTGCAGACACTAGAACAGATAATAGATACATTAGATACTCTGCAGACACTAGAACAGATAATAGATACATTAGATACACTGCAGACACTGGAACATATAATAGATACATTACATACACTGCAGACACTGGAACATATAATAGATACATTAGATACACTGCAGACACTGGAACATATAATAGATACATTACATACACTGCAGACACTGGAACATATAATAGATACATTAGATACACTGCAGACACTGGAACATATAATAGATACATTAGATACACTGCAGACACTGGAACATATAATAGATACATTAGATACTCTGCAGACACTAGAACAGATAATAGATACATTAGATACACTGCAGACACTAGAACAGATAATAGATACATTAGATACACTGCAGACACTAGAACAGATAATAGATACATTAGATACACTACAGACACTGGAACATATAATAGATACATGAGATACACTGCAGACACTGGAACATATAATAGATACATTACATACACTGCAGACACTGGAACATATAATAGATACATTAGATACTCTGCAGACACTAGAACATATAATAGATACATTAGATTCACTACAGACACTAGTACAGATAATAGATACATTACAGACACTGGAACATATAATAGATACATTACAGACAGGAGCTGCAGACTCTATTTACAGTTCATCACCTTCTATTTACAAAACATTCTGCAAACTCCTGAGCTCAGAGCAAGAGAGAAGAGAAGTTTGCAAAAGTTTGCAGAATGTTGCAGATACGACATACAAGTGTCCCCCATTTAATTCTGCCCAGTATCACCAGTGTGTCTGAGGGGGATACTGTTCAGAATTACAGGGGTGCAGCAGGAGACCAGCACTGGGGGATCCCCTCCAGGAGAAGCCCCTGCTGAGGAGGTCACTGGGTGCAGGGTGTCACACACCTGGGTGCTGCTGAGGAGGTCACTGGGTGCTGGGTGTCACACACCTGGGTGCTGCTGAGGAGGTCACTGGGTGCTGGGTGTCACACACCTGGGTGCTGCTGTGAGTGTTATCTTCATTCTGGGCTGTGGGAGAAGCAGAGAGGAGCTTGTAGCAGGATGACATGTAAGTGCCCGAATCTAACATTGCGCCTAAACTGCGCCTAAACTGTGTTAAAGTAAAGTGATTAATAAGAGGCAGAAAATATACTTATCACAGATGGTTGTAGCTTGTGATAATTCTGGCAAAACAGTGCGCCAGAAATTAGGCGCAACTACTACACTTAGGTGCACAAAAGTGATAAATGTGGCCCTTAGTTTTTTAAATTCTGTGGTTTTTCCGAATCCGTCGGGTTGTCCGTCGGCCACGCCCCCCGATTTCTGTTGCGTTAAAGCCGGCGCCGATGCGCTCAAATCCCCCCGGAATTCGGTGCAAAACGGAAAAATTCGGGAAACCCGACGAAAGTGCGGCCGCGGAGCCCTTAGTAAATGAGCCCCAATATGTCTAAAGGACAAGATCTAGAGGAATACATTCCAAGCATGGACCAGGAATCGGGCAAGTCCTCTTTATCTGTGTTATCATCTGGCCGTAGCCTGTTTCGAGTACATTTGTCTTTCTGGTCGTGGTCGCGGTGATCAGGTCTTTACTTCAGGAGGTTCGAAACTTTGGTATAATTTGACCCCCTTGGGTCAGCTTCACCCTACATTATAAGGACTCTAGGACATATCAGTCCGGTAACCTTATACATAGTTACATAGTTTATAAGGTTGAAGAAAGAAACAATTCCATCAAGTTCAACCAAGGAAGGGAAGGGATTGGATCAGGAGGGGATTTAAGGGAAACAATTCTATATTATAATGTAACTGTCAATGATATTTAGATGAAGAAAGGCATCTAGACCCTTCTTGAATCAGAAAGTGTCCCCATGTATTCTGATTTGATTTAACCTGGAACAACTTCCACCATACCATATATACTTGAGTATAAGCTGACTCGAGTATAATCCGAGACCCGAATTTTACTACAAAATGATGGGAAAACGTATCTACTCGAGTATAAGCCTAAGGGTCCATGCACACTAGCCTATGGTGGGACGTATATTACGGCCACATATATGTCCCCCATGGTTGTCTATACCGTGCCATGTGCGGCTCTACTCTCTATGAAGAGAGGAGGGGCGAGCACCGTTCACTTCTCCTCCTCTGCAGCGGGCCTGACATGTGCACGTTCTGCTAAGGCTGGGCGGGCACAGGTTAGTGTGAATGAGCCCTAAGTTGGTAAATTCAGATGCCACTCTACCTGCAGCCTCCTATCATCAATGAAATGTCCAGCAGCAGCCTCCCCTCATCAATGAAATGTCCACAGCACCTGCATTTAATACAATGTCCACAGCAGCCCCCCTTCATTGAATGAAATGTTCAGCAGAGAGACTCCCACCCCCATTAATGAAGTGTTCAGCAGAGCCCCCCCTTTAATGTAATGTCCAACAGAGACCCCCCATTCGTCATTACCTGTGGGGGATGAATCCAATCTGACAGTATGTAATGTAAGGTAACAAAAAGTGATACAATGATATTGGGAGCACTCGTGCTGTTCAAAGGACTTTTTGGCTGATTCGCTCTGCGAGCAGAGCACTCTGTTGCTCATTTTGGATTGATGAGCAGCCAAACCAATCAGTGGCTAGGACTGTGTCTTGGATCTCCACATATACCTACTCCTCACTTCACCGGTTATATTGGTCTACTCACCTTACTTGCTACTTTCTTGAATATTCTTTGCTTTTCTGTACCTCGCCGCCATTTTGGTTTTGGGATGTGGTTATCCTGACTTGTCTTGTCTGTCTGTTTCGCTATATGTTTTTCTCTTTTGAGCTCATTCTCAGAATTGGGAACGTTGACCAGTTGACATCTGTATATTTTCACAGGGCCTGGCAAGAGGAGAGGGACAGAGTTTGTGGGTAAACTGTGCACTTCTTTCTCTTTCTTGACAAATACGGTCCTCATCCTTTTGACCATTCTCTAACAATTCAGAACATCTCTCGGGGTGAAGGACAGGGGGCAATTTTAATGGGAGTTGACCAACTTTTATGTCTTCAAAAAACGGACCAAGCATTCTACATGTCAGCATGTCCAATCTTTTGTTCTGATGATTAGCCACCACCAACTTAGAAGACATGGATGATCAGGTGATCAGGTGGGAGGAACTGGGTGCAAGCAGCAAGAGAGGGCAAGTGATTGACTATATGATATCAGGTAGAGAGAGGACATGATGTGAGAGACAGCAGCCATCAGGTAGAGAGAGGACATGATGTGAGAGACAGCAGCCATCAGGTAGAGAGAGGACATGATGATAGAGACCACAGACATCAGGTGGAGAGAGGACATGATGTGAGAGACAGCAGACATCAGGTAAAGAGAGGACATGATGATAGAGACAGCAGCCATCAGGTAGAGAGAGGACATGATGTGAGAGACAGCAGACATCAGGTAGAGAGAGGACATGATGATAGAGACAGCAGCCATCAGGTAGAGAGAGGACATGATGATAGAGGCCGCAGCCATCAGGTAGAGAGAGGACATGATGTGAGAGACAGCAGACATCAGGTAGAGAGAGGACATGATGATAGAGACAGCAGCCATCAGGTGGAGAGAGGACATGATGATAGAGACAGCAGCCATCAGGTAGAGAGAGGACATGATGTGAGAGACAGCAGACATCAGGTGGAGAGAGGACATGATGTGAGAGACAGCAGCCATCAGGTGGAGAGAGGACATGATGATAGAGACAGCAGCCATCAGGTGGAGAGAGGACATGATGATAGAGACAGCAGCCATCAGGTGGAGAGAGGACATGATGATAGAGACAGCAGACATCAGGTAGAGAGAGGACATGATGTGAGGGACAGCAGATATCAGGTAGAGAGAGGACATGATGATAGAGACAGCAGACATCAGATGGAGAGAGGACATGATGATAGAGACAGCAGACATCAGGTAGATAGAGGACATGATGATAGAGACAGCAGACATCAGGTGGAGAGAGGACATGATGATAGAGACAGCAGCCATCAGGTGGAGAGAGGACATGATGATAGAGACAGCAGACATCCGGTAGAGAGAGGACATGATGATAGAGACAGCAGCCATCAGATGGAGAGAGGACATAATGATAGGGACAGAAGACATCAGATGGAGAGAGGACATGATGATAGAGACAGCAGCCATCAGGTGGAGAGAGGACATGATGATAGAGACAGCAGCCATCCGGT
Source organism: Engystomops pustulosus (assembly GCF_040894005.1). NCBI lineage: Eukaryota > Metazoa > Chordata > Amphibia > Anura > Leptodactylidae > Engystomops > Engystomops pustulosus. The sequence goes on along the minus strand of NC_092415.1, from coordinate 203,836,203 downwards.
AGAGAGAGGACATGATGATAGAGACAGCAGCCATCAGATGGAGAGAGGACATAATGATAGAGACAGCAGCCATCAGGTGGAGAGAGGACATGATGATAGAGACCGCAGCTATTAGGCAGAGAGGGGACATGATGATAGAGACAGCAGCCATCAGATATAGAGAGGACATGCTGTGAGAGACAGCAGACATCAGGTAGATAGCGGCCATGATGATAGAGACAGCAGCCATCAGGTGGAGAGAGGACATGATGATAGAGACAGCAGACATCCGGTAGAGAGAGGACATGATGATAGAGACAGCAGCCATCAGATGGAGAGAGGACATAATGATAGGGACAGCAGCCATCAGGTGGAGAAAGGACATGATGATAGAGACAGCAGCCATCAGGTGGAGAGAGGACATGATGATAGAGACCGCAGCTATTAGGCAGAGAGGGGACATGATGATAGAGACAGCAGCCATCAGATGGAGAGAGGACATAATGATAGGGACAGCAGCCATCAGGTGGAGAAAGGACATGATGATAGAGACAGCAGCCATCAGGTGGAGAGAGGACATGATGATAGAGACCGCAGCTATTAGGCAGAGAGGGGACATGATGATAGAGACAGCAGCCATCAGATATAGAGAGGACATGCTGTGAGAGACAGCAGACATCAGATGGAGAGAGGACATGATGTGAGAGACAGCAGCCATCAGGTAGAGAGAGGACATGATGTGAGAGACAGCAGCCATCAGGTAGAGAGAGGACATGCTGTGAGAGACAGCAGCCATCAGATGGAGAGAGGACATGATGTGAGAGACCGCAGACATCAGATGGAGAGAGGACATGATGTGAGAGACCGCTTTCTCTTAAGACAGAATATGATGCAGAACAATGAAGAGTGAACTAAAAATATAGGTAAAAAAATCAAAAAGTTCTGCAGATGCCGAAGTTTCCAATGAAGAGCTGGAGACCCGGAGAACTCGTCTCAGTACATTGTATCCTATAACATTCGGAACTCTCTTTATTACATACATAGAAGAAATGTTCTGTTCCTGAACTTTTTTTTTTACGGTTCCGGAGAATTAAGTGGCTTCTCCTCGCGATCCGCCGTCGCCCCCTTCGTGTACTTAAGGAGCACATTCTCCTCGTTAACATTTAATTGATATTTTTTATGCCCGGTAACTTTCTAGCAAGGTTCAAGTATGTAGGTTATTGTGTTCTCTTAATTCTTCTTCACCATCGAGAGGGGAAAAAAAATTGTGCGTGTCGCAGCCGGAGATTTAGTCTGTTGCCCCATTTTTTAATAAGATTATCAGTCAAATGTAATATTTCCTTTGACAAGGAGCTAATTTGTAATAAACATTGACATGGAGATCCCACAGAGCGACTAACTGTGATTTGAACTCCAGCGTGACAACATCGTGTGACTATTTCCAGACACAAATGATGTTTGTCCTTTTCCTTCGAGGTAAGGAACGAGACGTTTGTAAAATTCCGAAGAGCAGCGCGTGATTAAGACTATCATTTTTATTCATGAGCGCTTCATATTTCTCCGTCTGAGAGGAGTCTTTATAATGGGTTACCTCCAGTTTCTTCCTCCTCAGACACTTAGAATGGAGCGATGGTGTCATAAATTTGTCCCACTTTCATATGTGCCAACCCCCCCGATGGGCAATAACGAGGACAAAATATTATGGTGTCCAACAAGAAACGAGTCCTTCACGATCTTGTCTACTTTAAAGGGAACCTGTCAGGGGTCACATATAAACTATACTATAGTTGAGGAGTCCTGCATTGTACATTTTGGGGCTCATTTACTAAGGGTCCGTGGAGCACTTTTTCATCGGGTTTCTCGACGTTTTCCGTTTTGTGCCGCATCGAGCCAGGGATTGTGTCGCACAGGCCTTTGGACAGCCCGACGGATTTGGACTACGATTTAACATTTAGAATTGTGCCGCAAGACACGCACTTACAAGCACCGGGAAGAAGAAGGTGAACTCCGGTGGACCTCGGTGCGGAAGCGACAGATGCAGGAACTCGGGTGCACGAGCTTCGTAAATCAAGCCGGACTTTATCTTCGTCGGACCGGACTGGGGAGAAATAATCTTCCCCCATAGGATGGTGTCTTGGCAGGGGGGGTCTTAGCCATTATCTTCCTTGTATAGCGGTCACTCTGAGATTTTCTGCTTCTCGTTTCCTGACTGTGGCTTTATTGTATATTATTTCATTTTGTGCCTATTGCTTATGACTCTGAACCACAACTGCCTGCCCTGACCTTGGGCTTGCACACAGATTCAGTCTGGTCTCTTCCTGCCCTGACCTTGGCCCATCTGTGACTATTATCTATGTTAACCTTGGTACTACATACTGGCATCTCCTGACCTGCACACGTCGGCTGCTTCCAAAACCAGGACTTCTTTAACACTTCCAGTACTTTACCAGGACTTTGAGCAGCCATATGATGCTAGTGCAGAGTCCAGATTCCCAATAGGGGGGATAAAGGATGGAAACCTGACCAGACCACTCAGGTAATGTGTCAGGTTTCTAAATCTGTGGACCCGCTGGACCACCGTAGGAGATGGTACTAGCCCACACCTGGGACCAGAGTCTAAGGGGCTTCACCAGAGCCCGCCGCAAAGTGGGATGGGCTCGCATGCAGCGTGGTGCTAACAGGTCATTCCACAGGTGTGACTAGCTCGCGGTGGCAGCCAAGGTAGTAATACAGTCCGAGCTCGGGGGGACAGTGGGAGAACAGTCCCGGAAAGAACACTGGAACTCATGGCAGGAACACGGGAGCAGGCACACGGGACTGGAACACAGAAGCAGGATGACAGGAACACAGGAACGGAACACGGGAACACTTCAGGAGCACTGGAAAGTAGGAGGGCTTTCACTTCACAGGGAATTGCTTGAAGATCCGGCGGGGAATGATGGGAGCTGCCGGATTAAATGCACACCCGGAATTGGCCAGCGCCAATCATTTGTGTACCGAGTACCACTGCACACACGCCCTAGAAGCAGGGACGCGGGCGGGTCCTAGGCCGGATGGGAGCGTGGAGAGGTAAGTCCGGAGGTGGGGCAGCACCACGGAGAGGGGCACAGGTGCGCCCACAATCCATAACATGGATCATGGGGGGCATCCGTGAAATAATGGTCCCGGGATTAGCCTCAAGCAATACTGGTCTGGGGGCATGGAGGGTCCGCAAAGTGTCCTGCTCCCCCTGTGTAACTGGACAAAAGAGGATGCACCAGACCTTGTAGCCCCGCCCATGGTGCACTGAAGAGATAATTTGCATATAATGTAAATAACAAATGAAGATTTTTCTGCGTTTTGGCATCAGATTTGCTTGATGCAGGACACTTCTCCTACATGAACGTGTGTTTAGTTTAGTTTTGTATATGTTAATGTTTTCAAGGTAATTAGACAATTTCTGGCTTCCAGTGACTTTTAGAAACAATAATATTTCGATAATGTCACGAGGTTCCTCCATCTAATGCAATAACACAAATGGGAATTCAGTTTAGTTAGAGATGGTTTGCCAGAGATTGGGAGGTTATGTGATTAGGACATTCCATGAAGTTATCTCTGAAATCATCCGCTAAGTGCTATTCATAATGTCCATTAGATTACAGCCAATCACGGCCAGTCTACCTCATCCCAGATTATTTTCTTTCTGCATCCGTACAGACGTCTCTGGAAAACAAGACTTGACCCTTATGGATTTCTGGTTGTCTGGGGGTCAAGGTTAAACATCACCAGATCCAAATTATATGAAGGGGCTGAACCATCAGTGATTCTAGAGTTGGGAATAAGTATGGTCTATATCTGCAGGAAGCTGTAGAGCAGGAGGAGCAGAGGAGATTGTTCATATAGAGCAACAGAAGCTGAGCAGCTTGTGCATAGTGTCCTATGTGCAGGTAGCATGTTATAGAGCAGCAGGAGTTTAGCAGATAGTACATAGTTTCCTATCTGCAGGCAGCATGTGATAGAGCAGGATGGAGCTGAGCAGATTGTACATAGTGTCCTATCTAAAGGCAGCATGTTATAGAGCAGGCAGAGCTGAGCAGATTGTACACAGTATCCTAACTGCAGGTGGAATGTTATAGAGTAGGGGGAGCTGAGCAGATTGTACATAGTGTCCTATCTGCAGGCAGCATGTTATAGAGCAGGGGGAGCTGAGCAGCTTGTACATAGTGTCCTATCTGCAGGCAGCATGTTATAGAGCAAGAGGAGCTGAGCAGATTGTGCATAGTGTCCTATCTTCAGGCAGCATGTTATAGAGCAGGGGGAGCTGAGCAGCTTGTACATAGTGTCCTATCTGCAGGCATCATGTTATAGAGCAAGAGTAGCTGAGCAGATTGTGCATAGTGTCCTATCTTCAGGCAGCATGTTATAGAGCAGGGGGAGCTGAGCAGCTTGTACATAGTGTCCTATCTGCAGGCAGCATGTTATAAAGCAGGAGGAGCAGAGTAGACTGTACATAGTGTCCTATCTGCAGGCAGCATGTTATAGAGCAGTAGGGGCTTTTTTGCACCAAAATATAATAGATCCAGCATTCAATTCAGAATTCAGTTCCTCCAAAATATATTGGTTAAAAAACTTTCATACATCCAGACAATGGGGGTCATTTACTAAGGGCCCGATTCGCGTTTTCCCGACGTGTTACCCGAATATTTCCGATTTGCGCCGATTGTACCTGAATTGCCCCGGGATTGTGGCGCACACGATCGGATTGTGGCGCATCGGCGCCGGCATGCGCGCGACGGAAATCGGGGGGCGTGGCCGAACGAAAACCCGACGTATTCGGAAAAACCGCCGCATTTAAAAACCGAAAAAGTGTCGCTTGGGGAGCGCTTACCTTCACCTGGTCCGAGGTGGTGCATTCCGGCGCGATGAGATGACTTTCAGCGCAGCAGCGCCACCTGGTGGACGTCGGAAGAACTACATTCATAAATCCCGGCCGGACCCGAATGCAGAGCAGAGAACGCGCCGCTGGATCGCGACTGGACCGGGTAAGTAAATGTGCCCCAATGTGTAACTCAATAAACAGATTGACATGTTTCAGCAAACAGCCTCAATCTTGATCTAAACCTGAGCTGATTATGTGTATGATATGATTGTACATGTGATGTGTCTAGTTGGAAGCAGCATATTATAGAGCAGGAGGAGCTGTACATCCCTGTACAAGGCTTTAAGGGTGACAACTGTATGGGATTAACCCAAAGCTAAACCAATTCGTTGGCCCGGGGGTCCACATCCGCCTGTGCTATTACATTAGTGGCTTCTTAGTGACCACATCCTGGTCTTCCTTGTCCAGCGTCATCCATACATCCAAGTCTTCATTAGGAGGAGATGGAACAATGATTATTACAATGTATCAGAGGGAAGGGATCATATGACAATGAGAGGCTCATCAGCTGATGCCCATGACAGGGTCTCAGTGTTCCTGTCATCCTGATCTGTCGTAAACAAACCTCTGATGAGACAATGACAGTAATTAAGGCGAATCGCCATCTACTACAAGACTCTTATTTTTCAGCTAGAGTAACCCGAATGATTGCCAGGACGCAGCGCGGTATTATTACTGATGACTAACATTACATTATCCCGTATCTTCTCCTCATCTCCACAGAATCCTCCGTCATTTCTACATATTTACATCATTACTAGGAAAAGTGCAGGTTCAATCATAGAATCATGTGTCAGGCAATGGCCATCTATCTATCTATCTATCTATCTATCTCATATCTATCTATCTCATATCTATCTATCTATCTATCTCATATCTATCTATCTATCTATCTATCTATCTATCTATGTATCTATCTATCTATCTATCTATCTATCTATCTATCTATCTCCTATCTATCTATCTATCTATCTCATATCTATCTATCAATCTCATATCTATCTATCTATCTCCTATCTCATATCTATCTATCTATTTATCTATCTATCTCATATCTATCTATCTCATATCTATCTATCTATCTATCTATCTATCTCATATCTATCTATCTATCTCATATCTATCTATCTCATATCTATCTATCTCATATCTATCTATCTATCTATCTATCTATCTATCTATCTATCTATCTATCTATCTATCTATCTCCTATCTATCTATCTATCTCCTATCTATCTATCTCATATCTATCTATCTATCTATCTATCAGTCTATCTATCTATCTCATATCTATCTATCTATCTATCTATCTATCTATCTATCTATCTATCTATCTCCTATCTATCTATCTATCTATCTCCTATCTATCTATCTATCTATCTATCTCCTATCTATCTATCTATCTATCTATCTATCTATCTATCTATCTATCTATCTATCTCCTATCTATCTATCTATCTATCTCCTATCTATCTATCTATCTATCTCATATCTATCTATCTATCTATCTATCTATCTATCAGTCTATCTATCTCATATCTATCTATCTATCTATCTATCTATCTATCTCCTATCTATCTATCTATCTATCTCCTATCTATCTATCTATCTATCTATCTATCTCCTATCTATCTATCTATCTATCTATCTATCAGTCTATCTCTGTATGTACAGTATCTGTGCTGCTGACATTAGAGCCTGCAGTACCCGGCAGCAGTAATATTAATGCTCCTTTGGATGCAGTGTGTCTCTGCAGTCAGCATGGGGCTGATGATGAGGACTAATTAGCCTGTAAATGCTTGTGCACAAGAGAGGGATCCTGATTCCCGAGTAACGGGCCGCCTGTTCTGAGTGTGCTTGACAACTTACCTGAAGCCACTGAAGAACAAAACAGAAAATGTGCTTCTAATTTTACCATCTACCGTGCTTGAAATATCTTTGCTTTTTAGGATGCAGCAATCTATGTACAGTAAGTAGAGGGAAGGATAGTCGAGCCTTGTGCACATGGAGTCCCCTAGGCCCCGTACCGTGGGGGACCATGTGCTGCCTCCTTAATCCATACTTGTGCAACATCCCCCACCGGGGCCTAGCCTTAAAGGGGAGGCCTGGAGACAGCCGGGGCCCGCTGTACCGGAGTGGCTGGCGGTTGCGGCCTAAGCACGCTATTGTCACGGTGCTTGGTACGGGGGAACCGGAGGGCTGTCCTACAGCCTGGCAGGTCTCCAGCAGGGTGGTGTTGGCAAGAAAAGATGAGGGAGAGGCTGCTATAGCAGATCTCCCTGGGGCAACCCCTTAATGTCCCGAGTGTGAGTCTCTGGGTGATGGACAGGGTGCCGGTGATGATGGTAGTTGTAGTAGCAGGGACCAGACGGAGACAGAAGTTGAAGAAAACAACTTACAGTTCGTTTATTGCAACCGGCAGGAACTGCAGAAAACGTGTCTTTAACAGGTGGAGTACTGGAGAGGTATTTGGAGGGAGCCACAGGATGTATTTCACCAGCCTGGATGTAAGAGCCGGCTGGGAGGCAGCTGTGTCCTTAGAGGAGGCTTCAGCTCGGTCCTGGATCTCTTCAGGTATCACCCTTGAAGGTAGGATGATACCCCTTTCCTCACTACACTAGCTCTAGTCTAATCTTCCACTTCAGGCAGGGGCTAGGCTCTTCCTGCACTGGTCTGGTATGCTAGAGTCTCTGAGCTACTGCTCAGCTAACTACTCTCTGCTTACGTCCTGCAGACCCAGAGGGCCTGACTAGGACCGGTCTATTCTCCCTTCTGGGAGAGACTGCTCTCTTCTCTCTCTTGGGAGAGACTTCTCTAGAACATTCCAGGCTAGGGGGTTTTATTACCTCCCTTTGGTCAGGTGGTGGCTGCTCCTCCAATTACCTCTCAGTGCACAGAGACAGGATGCAACACATATCATTGGATAATAGAAATTACATCACATATTAACATCTGCCTTGCCAGGCAGGATTAACCACTGCAATTTCCCCTTTGATCCTATAAGGACCATGTAGTGCAATGTGGTGTTACCTACAGGTGGGACGTATTCGCAAGCACTACCTCGCCATTGCATCGGCGAGGGTGTTGCATACCCCGGGGGCAATTGAAAGAGCCGCCCTCGGCTCGACTACAGATGGTTTGGGGCACAGAGGGGGCTAAGGGCACTTCTGGGAAGTGCAGGCTATGTGAGGTGTAGGGACAAACCGCCCATGGTCCTGGAGACAGGCACCTGGGTTGGTGTCGGACTAAGACAAAAATAGGTAGCTGTATGACAGTTGGTCTCTGACGCGATTAAACCGAACTGTACAGTAGGAAAGGTGTGGTGTCATGTCCTGTAATCCACTCCTTGCACCAAGGCCTGTATATTTGTTTGATCAATGCTTCTTCCCTGGCGGCAATTATATGGTGTCTATCTGCATTGCATGAGCATATGCGACACGAGTACCTCCTGACTGACAACCTTACCCATGTATGAGTGGCATCCAGGTGCTATCTGTGTAACACCCCCGGTCCCCTAAAGACCCGCAGTTTACGGACTACCCCCATGTGCAAACCTCAGTTTGAGGGATCAGGTAGCGGTCAGTGTTTTACACAAAAAGACGGTCCGACACAGCCACACTACAACCTGAAAAGCCTATGAAAGGGTTAATGCAGACTACTGGCATATATGACAGTGTGCAAACAGGTTAATTCACATTGGCTTAGGAGCCTAATGGGTACACATCTTATAACATAACGTTACAGATAGATAGGCTACTCAGGGTAGCACGGTAGCAAATGTCTCTTTTCCTGCAAAGGAAAGGCATAAAAGTGCAAGCAGAATGTCCATACCTAAAAAGGAAGGCATTAAGTGCAAAATGGTAATAAATTACATCGCAACTTTTCCTGGAGGTTGGCAAAAGTCTCTCAGTAGGTCTCTAATGACAAAGTCCATCTTCTGGGTACAGCCCTTGATGTGGGGGAAAGTGCAATAAAGAAGCAAAGGGTCTCCTCTTTTTTTTTTTTTTTTTTTTGAGAGGGACAGAGTCCTTTGAAGACATTCTCTGCTGTGGCAGAGAAAGGGTGCTATCATAGCACATGACAGTGTATAATCTCTTGATTGAGATAAATAAGGGTAAGAGTCTCAGGACTGTCTCTGGCTCTATAGGGTAGGAAAAAGCAAATATACAATATGTACAATGGACAAAGTACCTGAAGAGGGCTTTCAGCCCTTCAGGGATTAGTCAGTATCGCTGGGTTCAGCAAAGACAGGATCCAGCTCCTGCAGGGAATCCTGTGCGTCCTCAGCGGGAGTAGGTGCCGGCTGGGGACACCCGGTGGCAGCAGTGGGTACTGCAGGTGCAGCAACATCCTCCGGACCTTCAGGGGGAGGAGCGCTGTCGCCCGGGGTGTCGGCTGTTCCAGCCGGGGGCTCAACTGAGCCAGGGACCACAGAGGGGTCCATGAAGAAATAAACAGAGTCCAGCGGCCGCGCCGCGGCTCCTTCCAGCTCCGGTTCTTCCGGGGCCGGGTCATCACCCCATTGGTAACCGGCAAGGGGAGATGCGGGCCTAGATGGAACCTCCGGACAAGGTTCGCTAGCCGGGATGTCTTCTCCCACAGAAGAGCCGCGGGACCTGGCAATGCTCCCGGCAGGGGAACCGGTGGGGGTGGCGCCCTGTATCATGCCCGGCCCATGGATGGCAATGGGACCCGTACTCACAATTACTGTGGATGGGGCATTCACGTGGGTCACCGCCCGGGGACTTGCAGCCGAGGAGGAAGAGGTGTTCGGAGACTCCGGCCACTCGTCGTCCTCATACCAGTCGTCCTGCGGGAAGTAGCGGTCCTCGTCGGAATCGGGGATCCGGATCACGCCAGCCGCCCATGGTCCTCGAGGTCCTTCCTGCAGGGAGAACTCGATGCACTCTCCCGGCTTCAGGTTGTGCAGGCTCTCCGGCAGATCAGGTCTCTTGACGGACCGGCGGGGTATAAATACTTCCCGTCCGGTGTAGTCCTGGGTGGCGAAGCCATAGCCCTTCCGCTTGTCGAAGAACCGGACCATGCCAGTGGTGCGATTCTTCTCGACCCAAGCTCCAGCTGTAGATCGACCGGCCATGTACCGCTGGGCCTCCTTCTCTCTGCGTCGCTGGTCCGAGACAGCGTCTCGGAGTCGCCGGCGGGCGGCCTCACCTCGGCCTTGAGGCTGCGGAGGTTTCGGTGCTGGGGCTCGTGGCTCCGGTTCAGGCTCGGATCTCCTTGGACGACAGGTAGGTGCCGGAACAGGAGCAGGAACCACCGGAGGGTCAGGAGCCACTACAGCGGGGCTAGCAGGCCGCGCAGCAGGAGTAGTAGGCCTCGGAGCAGGTGGAGCGGCCACACTAGGCCCAGGCGTTGGCTCAGCAGGAGTCGGGGCCTCCCCACGTGGCGCCTCCACGTGGACCCGCGGTACCGGGATGGTAGCCGGGATAGGGACGAGGAACCGCCCGGGTGGGATTTGGTACTGCGTCACCGTTTGGTAGCATGTACTGGTGACGAAGGCCCGAGTCAATCCTCGGTGCAGCCGATGTCCAGCGGAGGGTCTTCGGACGGGCTGCGCAGAGACCACCACCATAGTCTCTAAGACCTCATAAAACTCCGGACGCTCCACAGGAGGGAAAGGCGGAGGACCCCACATGGCGTTGTCCTCTCTGTCCAAAGTCCACTCCAGTTCTGGCGCTTCTCTGAGGCAGGGCAGGAAGTCCGCCTCGAGCCAGTGGGAGGAGTCCGAGTCCTTCCCGCCAAGAGCTGTGGCGGGCTCTAATTTTTCCTGCGCCACAGGAGGCGGGGTTCGCGCGCTTCGCGCGTGGGTGGAGCTTGATGCGTCATCTGGGTTTCCCGCCAGTGAAGGTTTTGGCGGGCTGGAATTATTTGCTGCGCCACAGTTTCTGAGGGAAAAATCTTCGGGCGCGGCAGCGCCGGATGTAGCAGAGCTGGTACAGTTCTTGCCAGGATTAACCTCTGGAGTGCGGGAGCGGCGCTCGACCGCACGTGGCAGCAGTATAACACAGTTCATTCCAGAAACGTACAAGTCCTTAGGCCTAAACCCGGATGGCAGCAGGGTTAGGCAGCACAGTCTTTTAATAAAGGAAAGTCTTTAATGCCGTAATAAGGCACAGAAGTCTATATCCTGTTCGTGACGCCACTTGGAACATCCCCCACCGGGGCCTAGCCTTAAAGGGGAGGCCTGGAGACAGCCGGGGCCCGCTGTACCGGAGTGGCTGGCGGTTGCGGCCTAAGCACGCTATTGTCACGGTGCTTGGTACGGGGGAACCGGAGGGCTGTCCTACAGCCTGGCAGGTCTCCAGCAGGGTGGTGTTGGCAAGAAAAGATGAGGGAGAGGCTGCTATAGCGGATCTCCCTGGGGCAACCCCTTAATGTCCCGAGTGTGAGTCTCTGGGTGATGGACAGGGTGCCGGTGATGATGGTAGTTGTAGTAGCAGGGACCAGACGGAGACAGAAGTTGAAGAAAACAACTTACAGTTCGTTTATTGCAACCGGCAGGAACTGCAGAAAACGTGTCTTTAACAGGTGGAGTACTGGAGAGGTATTTGGAGGGAGCCACAGGATGTATTTCACCAGCCTGGATGTAAGAGCCGGCTGGGAGGCAGCTGTGTCCTTAGAGGAGGCTTCAGCTCGGTCCTGGATCTCTTCAGGTATCACCCTTGAAGGTAGGATGATACCCCTTTCCTCACTACACTAGCTCTAGTCTAATCTTCCACTTCAGGCAGGGGCTAGGCTCTTCCTGCACTGGTCTGGTGTGCTAGAGTCTCTGAGCTACTGCTCAGCTAACTACTCTCTGCTTACGTCCTGCAGACCCAGAGGGCCTGACTAGGACCGGTCTATTCTCCCTTCTGGGAGAGACTGCTCTCTTCTCTCTCTTGGGAGAGACTTCTCTAGAACATTCCAGGCTAGGGGGTTTTATTACCTCCCTTTGGTCAGGTGGTGGCTGCTCCTCCAATTACCTCTCAGTGCACAGAGACAGGATGCAACACATATCATTGGATAATAGAAATTACATCACATATTAACATCTGCCTTGCCAGGCAGGATTAACCACTGCAATTTCCCCTTTGATCCTATAAGGACCATGTAGTGCAATGTGGTGTTACCTACAGGTGGGACGTATTCGCAAGCACTACCTCGCCATTGCATCGGCGAGGGTGTTGCACTTGTAGGGGACCATCCGGAGCTAACAAGAAGCTTATTAGACGTGGAATATTCCTTTACTCACATCCATGACCCAGCAGTGTAGAATATCTGATACAAGATTTCCGCCTCCAGTAGAGAGAAGCACAATAGAGACAATGGGGCACATTTACTTACCCGTCCCGTTGACGCTGCCGATCCGGAATGTCAGACAAGGATTCAGAGGTGCCGCGATTCACTAAGATCGTGCTTCCGATATCCTGCATGTGTTGGTTCCCCGCTCAGGTCCCCGGAGTTTACCTTCTTCCTGGTGCATGTAAGTGCATTGTCCGTGTATAATGTGCTGTGCGGGGAGTCACTAAGATCGTGCACCGATATCCTGCATGTGTCGCTTCCCCGCTCAGGTCCCAGGAGTTCACCTTCTTCTTCCTGGTGCATGTAAGTGCATTGTCCGTGTATAATGCGCTGTGCGGGGAGTCACTAAGATCGTGCACCCGATATCCTGCATGTGTCACTTCCCCGCTCAGGTCCCCGGAGTTCACCTTCTTCTTCCTGGTGCATGTTAGTGCATTGTCCATGTATAATGCGCTGTGCGGGGAGTCACTAAGATCCTGCGCCCGATATCCTGCATGTGTCACTTCCCCGCTCAGGTCCCCGGAGTTCTCCTTCTTCTTCCTGGTGCATGTAAGTGCATTGTCCATGTATAATGCGCTGTGCGGGGAGTCACTAAGATCCTGCTCCCGATATCCTGCATGTGTCGCTTCCCCGCTCAGGTCCCCGGAGTTCTCCTTCTTCTTCCTGGTGCATGTTAGTGCTGATCTTGCGACACAATTTTGAAATTTAAATTCCGTGGCTTGTCCGAATAAGTCGAATTGTCTGACGGCCACGCCCCAGACGGCCACGCATGAAAGCCGGCGCCGATGCACCACAATCTGATTGGGTGTCCCAAAAATCATGTGCAATTCAGGGCAAATCGGAAATATTCAGGAACCCCAACGGAAATGCGTCCGACGGACCCTTAGTAAATGTGCCCCAATGTTCTTCCTCTTGTTGGAAACCTTTTCCTATGAGTTGTTGGCTGTTGGTCTATACAAAGACCAAGATTATCCCTGGACCCTGGTACATTCACTCCTTCCCAAGATAAAACCAAAGCTTAGAAGTAACCAATAATTAGCTTCTAGACTTTTGGTGACCCGTCAAAGCCATCGCTTGGTTTTCTGATTGCACGATTATGATAAAACAAATAAACCTATAAAATAATAAAATGCAGTTCCTTTTTGTTCCTAAACTGCTTTTCCAAGACACAACCACCAAGAAATGATGGAAAACATTCTTTTTACAACTCTGCATCTGGACCTTTGAGGGTCAATCAGAGCCACCACAAGACCTACTGGTTTTCTGATGGGACAGACCAATGCTGCTTATCACGTCCAGTGTTGATTGGTTGAATACTGAGAACTGATCAGTATAATGGGGGAAATGTCCAAAGACTGACGTTCTGCATGCAGCCCGGATCTACGTGTCTTTGCCAGGTCAGATCTATCTAGACCAGAACTGACTTCCGGGAGGTTGTAGCTATAATCTTCACTATTCTGGTGGAGAACACCTACTGTCTGACCCTAGTCAATAGCCTCTCACATAGCCAATCCGGTTCCCTACGCTGTACTGAGGTGACCCAACCAGGTCGAAACAGACTGCCCGCGGATGGGGCTAAATAATGGAAGAAAAGGCATAGTAAACCCCCCACCAAATGTTTTAGACCTCTTTTTCTAAAAAATGTAGAAAAGAAGGTCCAGCCTCTGCAAAACCCAATGCAGAATTCTATTGTCATTGTTAGATGGATGTCCAACAGACAACTATAACTAAGAAAATAATAAACACAATGGGAAAAATTTATTAATACTTGTGTTGTAAACTTCAGTTTTAAAATTGCCCCGCTGGTGCTCCACAGTCCACTGTCCCCTCAATTCTATGTTGTTATTTTGCCCTTCTACGTCCAAACAGAACCACTAGAATAATTTTGGGTTCTGTGATGTATAGTTCTACAATTAGATTCACCAAAACTCAACCAAAGCTAAGAAATTACCAAACTCTACAGAGTCACTGCAAGAACCGTTGGTTTTTTTAATGGATCAACATGCATGCAATGTTCATTGTCAACAGATTGTCCACTACAGAACCAAAACTAAGAAATGTCCAAACTGAATGACTTTATGTGGGGAGATCACTTTATAATGTTCACTGAGTCCAAAATTCAATAAAACCCGTTTTTAACGACCCATAGAATGGCCATGTATCGAGTGTGTCTCATGGTCGTATCAGTGGATTCTATCAGTCCTATAACCCAGAGGTCCCCAACCTTTTTTGCACCAGGGACCGGCTTTAAGCTAGACCAGTTTTACATGGCCCGGTGGGGGCGGGGCTTTGGTCATATGGGGTGGGGTTATGGAGGGGTGGAGCTTATAATATAAGATATCAGGGAGTGTCCGGACCAGATCCATCATATTGGTTTAATGTAAAAATAAAGCAATGCAAAATGCATACAGCGTATCGCCATGTAGTATAAAATGCATACAGCGTATCGCCATGTAGTATAAAATGCATACAGCGTATCGCCATGTAGTATAAAATGCATACAGCATACCGCCATGTAGTATAAAATGCATACAGCGTATCACCATGTAGTATAAAATGCATACAGCGTATCGCCATGTAGTATAAAATGCACACAGCGTGCCGCCATGTAGTATAAAATGCATACAGCGTGCAGCCATGTAGTATAAAATGCATACAGCATACCACCATGTAGTATAAAATACAGACAGTGTGCGGCCGTGTAGTATAAAATGCATACAGCGTGTCGCCATGTAGTATAAAATGCATACAGCGTACCGCGATGTAGTATAAAATACATACAGCGTATTGCCATGTAGTATAAAATGCATACAGTGTGCCGCCATGTAGTATAAAATGCATACAGCGTGCCGCGCTGTAGTATAAAATGCATACAGCGTACTGCCATGTAGTATAAAATGCATACAATGTGCCGCCATGTAGTATAAAATGCTTACAGCGTACTGTCATGTAGTATAAAATGCATATAGTGTGCAGCTGTGTAGTATAAAATGCATACAGCATACCGCCATGTAATATAAAATGCATACTGCGTACCGCCATGTTGTATAAAATATATACAGCGTATTGCCATGTAGTACAAAATAGAAGCTCTGATAAATATCACAAATACCACATATACATACAGCATATACACACACATATACAAACAGTATATACAGCATATGCACACACTGCACATACATACACACACACACACACATATACACACACACACCTTTTTTTATGGTCCTGACTGGTATGCGGGGAGTGGAGGAGCCGGGCACCCCGTGCTGTCCAGTGGGCTGCTGCAGCATGGTGCCGGCCAACTGGCATACGGACAAGAGCTCGGTGCCAGGCGGTCGGCCGGCGGTAGCTCAGTGCCTGGGGGCGGGCAGCTTAGTTTCGGCAGGCAGGGACCAGAGCGCGGGCGGGAGAATGATGGTGGGCACCCATTGGAGGTCTTCTATAATGGGTCTATCAGTCATGTAACCCACCCCCATTGGAGGTCTTCTATAATGGGTCTATCAGTCATATAACCCAACCCCATTGGAGGTCTTCTATAATGGGTCTGTCAGTCATATAACCCTTCCCCATTGGAGGTCTTTTATAATGGGTCTATCAGTCGTATAACCCACCCTCATTGGAGGTTCTCTCTAATGGGTCTATCAGTTGTATAACCCACCCTCATTGGAGGTTCTCTCTAATGGGTCTATCAGTTGTATAACCCACCCCCTATTGGAGGTCTTCTATAATGGGTCTATCAGTCGTATAACCCAACCCCATTGGAGGTCTTCTATAATGGGTCTATGAGTCGTATAATACACCCCCATTGGAGGTCTTCTATAATGGGTCTGTCAGTCATATAACCCTTCCCCATTGGAGGTCTTCTATAATGGGTCTATCAGTCGTATAACCCACCCCCATTGGAGGTCTTCTATAATGGGTCTATCAGTCGTATAACCCACCCTCATTGGAGGTTCTCTCTAATGGGTCTATCAGCCATATAACCCACCCCCATTCGAGGTCTTCTATAATGGGTCTATCAGTCGTATAACCCTCCCCCATTGGAGGTCTTTTATAATAGGTCTATCAGTCTTACAACGCAGCCCCATTGGAGGTCTTCTATAATGGGTCCATCAGTCATATAGCCCACCCCCTTTGGAGGTATTCTATAATGGGTCTATCAGTCATATATCCAACCCCCATTGGAGGTCTTCTATAATGGGTCTATCAGTCGTATAACCCAACCTCATTGGAGGTCTTCTATAATGGGTCTATCAGTCGTATAATACACCCCCATTGGAGGTCTTCTATAATGGGTCTATCAGTCATATAGCCCACCCCCATTGGAGGTATTTATAATGGGTCTGTCAGTCATATAACCCACCCCCATTGGAGGTCTTCTATAATGGGTCTATCAGTCATATAGCCCACCCCCATTGGAGGTCTTCTATAATGGGTCTATCAGTCTTATAACCCTTCCCCATTGGAGGTCTTCTATAATGGGTCTATCAGTCGTATAACCCACCCCCATTGGAGGTCTTCTATAATGGGTCTATCAGTCATATAACCCACCCCCATTGGAGGTCTTCTATAATGGGTCTATCAGTCATATAGCCCACCCCCATTGGAGGTCTTCTATAATGGGTCTATCAGTCGTATAACCCACCCCCATTGGAGGTCTTCTATAATGGGTCTATCAGTCGTATAACCCACCCTCATTGGAGGTTCTCTCTAATGGGTCTATCAGCCATATAACCCACCCCCATTCGAGGTCTTCTATAATGGGTCTATCAGTCGTATAACCCTCCCCCATTGGAGGTCTTTTATAATGGGTCTATCAGTCTTACAACGCAGCCCTATTGGAGGTCTTCTATAATGGGTCTATCAGTCATATAGCCCACCCCCATTGGAGGTATTCTATAATGGGTCTGTCAGTCATATAACCCACCCCCATTGGAGGTCTTCTATAATGGGTCTATCAGTCATATAGCCCACCCCCATTGGAGGTCTTCTATAATGGGTCTATCAGTCTTATAACCCTTCCCCATTGGAGGTCTTCTATAATGGGTCTATCAGTCGTATAACCCACCCCCATTGGAGGTCTTCTATAATGGGTCTATCAGTCGTATAACCCACCCTCATTGGAGGTTCTCTCTAATGGGTCTATCAGCCATATAACCCACCCCCATTCGAGGTCTTCTATAATGGGTCTATCAGTCGTATAACCCTCCCCCATTGGAGGTCTTTTATAATGGGTCTATCAGTCTTACAACGCAGCCCCATTGGAGGTCTTCTATAATGGGTCCATCAGTCATATAGCCCACCCCCTTTGGAGGTATTCTATAATGGGTCTATCAGTCATATATCCAACCCCCATTGGAGGTCTTCTCTAATGGGTCTATCAGTCGTATGACCCACCCTCATTGGAGGTCTTCTATAATGGGTCTATCAGTCGTATAATACACCCCCATTGGAGGTCTTCTATAATGGGTCTATCAGTCATATAGCCCACCCCCATTGGAGGTATTCTATAATGGGTCTATCAGTCATATAACCCACCCCCATTGGAGGTCTTCTATAATGGGTCTATCAGTCATATAGCCCACCCCCATTGGAGGTCTTCTATAATGGGTCTATCAGTCTTATAACCCTTCCCCATTGGAGGTCTTCTATAATGGGTCTATCAGTCGTATAACCCACCCCCATTGGAGGTCTTCTATAATGGGTCTATCAGTCATATAACCCACCCCCATTGGAGGTCTTCTATAATGGGTCTATCAGTCATATAGCCCACCCCCATTGGAGGTCTTCTATAATGGGTCTATCAGTCTTATAACCCTTCCCCATTGGAGGTCTTCTATAATGGGTCTATCAGTCGTATAACCCATTGGAGGTCTTCTATAATGGGTCTATCAGTCGTATAAACCACCCTTATTGGAGGTCTTCTCTAATGGGTCTATCAGTTGTATAACCCACCCCCATTGGAGGTCTTCTATAATGGGTCGATCAGTTGTATAACCCACCCTCATTGGAGGTCTTCTATAATGGGTCTATCAGTCATGTAACCCACCCCCATTGGAGGTCTTCTATAATGGGTCTATCAGTCGTATAACCCACCCCCATTGGAGGTCTTCTATAATGGGTCTGTCAGTCATATAACCCACCCCCATTGGAGGTCTTCTATAATGGGTCTATGAGTTGTATAACCCATCACCATTGGAGGTCTTCTATAATGGGTCTATCAGTCGTATAACCCATTGGAGGTCTTCTATAATGGGTCTATCAATCGTATAACCCATTGGAGGTCTTCTCTAATGGGTGACCCCTTTCTATGAAAGTAGTTTCTAAATTTCCTTCATTCCACCATTTCCGACAACTCCGAGCGTCACCTTCTGTGAGATGTTCCATGACCTTGACCATACACAGGACAATCAATATGGTATCTATATGATTGATGTGTATTTCTGTCCGAATCATTCTCCTGCTCCGGTGGTACCAGAGGTTGAAAGTCGATGCCCGTCTTCACCAGCTCGGATCGCTATAAACAGAATGAACTTCTTGGCTGGTAAATAACTGATGAACTCACTTAGCAGTGATTATAGATTTTCTCCAAGCCTCTTTACACCACAATTTGCTTTTGATTCTTAATTCAAGGTTGTCTGGTGGGAAATGTTGCCAACATTTTAGCAGTGAACGTGATGCCAGCTGCAGAGCGGAGATGCCTGGGTCATAACTCACGTCGTGTGATATATACTGTACTGTAAATCCTGCCCTCCTAAAGATTTTTCTGCTCTTGTTTTACCAATTGATTGGACTGTGTTAACTACAGCAACAGCATAAAGCATATTATACAAGTACAACTGCCTTCACATCATAAACAGGTTTAAAGGAGACGCGTCAACAAATATAAAGTAAGCAAAGTCATAGAGATCGCTGAATAGTGACTGCAGCTCTGGAGTATAATACAGGATGTAAGTCAGGATCAGTACAGGATAAGTAATGTCATGTATGTACACAGTGACTACACCAGCAGCAGAATAGTGAGTGCAGCTCTGGAGTATAATACAGGATGTAACTCAGGATCAGTACAGGATAAGTAATGTCATGTATGTACACAGTGACTACACCAGCAGCAGAATAGTGAGTGCAGCTCTGGAGTATAATACAGGATGTAACTCAGGATCAGTACAGGATAAGTAATGTCATGTATGTACACAGTGACTGCACCAGCAGCAGAATAGTGAGTGCAGCTCTGGGGTATAATACAGGATGTAACTCAGGATCAGTACAGGATAAGTAATGTCATGTATGTACACAGTGACTGCACCAGCAGCAGAATAGTGAGTGCAGCTCTGGGGTATAATACAGGATGCAACTCAGGATCAGTACAGGATAAGTAATGTCATGTATGTACAGTGACTGCACCAGCAGCAGAATAGTGAGTGCAGCTCTGCAGTATAATACAGGATGTAACTCAGGATCAGTACAGGATAAGTAATGTCATGTATGTACACAGTGACTGCACCAGCAGCAGAATAGTGAGTGCAGCTCTGAGGTATAATACAGGATGTAACTCAGGATCAGTACAGGATAAGTAATGTCATGTATGTACACAGTGACTGCACCAGCAGCAGAATAGTGAGTGCAGCTCTGGAGTATAATACAGGATGTAACTCAGGATCAGTACAGGATAAGTAATGTCATGTATGTACACAGTGACTGCACCAGCAGCAGAATAGTGAGAGCAGCTCTGGGGTATAATACAGGATGTAACTCAGGATCAGTACAGGATAAGTAATGTCATGTATGTACAGTGACTGCACCAGCAGCAGAATAGTGAGTGCAGCTCTGGAGTATAATACAGGATGTAACTCAGGATCAGTACAGGATAAGTAATGTCATGTATGTACACAGTGACTGCACCAGCAGCAGAATAGTGAGTGCAGCTCTGGAGTATAATACAGGATGTAACTCAGGATCAGTACAGGATAAGTAATGTCATGTATGTACACAGTGACTGCACCAGCAGCAGAATAGTGAGTGCAGCTCTGGGGTATAATACAGGATGTAACTCAGGATCAGTACAGGATAAGTAATGTCATGTATGTACACAGTGACTGCACCAGCAGCAGAATAGTGAGTGCAGATCTGGAGTATAATACAGGATGTAACTCAGGATCAGTACAGGATAAGTAATGTCATGTATGTACACAGTGACTGCACCAGCAGCAGAATAGTGAGTGCAGCTCTGGGGTATAATACAGGATGTAACTCAGGATCAGTACAGGATAAGTAATGTCATGTATGTACAGTGACTGCACCAGCAGCAGAATAGTGAGTGCAGCTCTGGAGTATAATACAGGATGTAACTCAGGATCAGTACAGGATAAGTAATGTCATGTATGTACACAGTGACTGCACCAGCAGCAGAATAGTGAGTGCAGCTCCAGGGTATAATACAGGATGTAACTCAGGATCAGTACAGGATAAGTAATGTCATGTATGTACACAGTGACTGCACCAGCAGCAGAATAGTGAGTGCAGATCTGGAGTATAATACAGGATGTAACTCAGGATCAGTACAGGATAAGTAATGTCATGTATGTACACAGTGACTGCACCAGCAGCAGAATAGTGAGTGCAGCTCTGGGGTATAATACAGGATGTAACTCAGGATCAGTACAGGATAAGTAATGTCATGTATGTACACAGTGACTGCACCAGCAGCAGAATAGTTCGTGCTGGATCATTCTGCTGTGAACTGCTGTGGGTGTGGTTGTGTGCTTCTGAGCTCCTGCACCACCTGGAGGAAGATCAATCCACCCAGGCCTGCTCTCTCCTCCCCAGGGAGGGAGTGGGTTCTGTGGGATGAGTGAGCCAGGAAAATCCCATGCTCCTGTCTCCCGGACCAGGCCGGCGGGGGGCAGGAGAATCCAGTTACCGGCCAAAGCGCAGGGGGTAAGAAGATCTGCCCGGAGCCAAGGACGCAGCGATGTGACCTCGGCTGCCACCCCCAAGACCCAGGGAAGCCGCAAGGTCTCCGGAACACAGAATATTAAGGCAAGTAACATCAGCCTGAGTGCTCCTCCTGGAAAGCTGAGTGACTGTGCGGGAAAGCTGGGTGGTTCAGCTGGAAAGCTGGGTGCTCACGGAGGTGTGCAAAAAGCATGGGGTGAACTTAAGGCCCGGGAGTCTGCTACCATCTATGGCTCCCGGATTGCTGAGCACCTCCGTGAGTACGAGGAAGCTGGAAAAGCGCTGAGGAGGCTCCAGGAGGAGATACGGGAGACCTTGGCCCTAGCGGGGGTGGCTACGCAGAGAAAGAAAAAGTCTGATCTTCTTAACACCATAGACAGACTAAAAGCCGAGGTCACCGCTCTGGAAGAAAAGCGACATCTAATCCGTGAGCACAGCGGTCCGTTTCGTGAGAAATTAGAAAACGACGCCCGGTTTGATGATATGCGCCAGGATAAGCTGAGAAAGCTGAAGGGGCTTCAGATCCAGGCGGATGATGGCGATGATGAGGAGGATGAGGAAGACCTGCCGTGTCCGTCTGGTGGCCTGCACCAACACCAGCAGGCCTCGCACGACAGGCTGCCTGCAGAGCAAGCGCCATTACCATCAGGCTGCGGCTCTGCCAACCTGGAGGAGGAAAGTGATGACAGCGGCCAGGGGGGGGCGCTAATGGCTCAGATCCGTCAGCTCGAGTCCCCAGTTCACCTCCAGAACTTCTCCTTCGGCGATGATTTGCCAGATGACGAACTAAAGAGAAAGAAGACGAGACCCAAGAAGACCAAGGCGTCTCAGGAGGTGAATCTGGTGTTTCGTCCCCTCCCTGTTCCCTCCGGGCGGGCAGCAGTGCCAGCCTGTCGTGTAGGCCCCGTTACCCAGCCCAGCACGAATCCTGCAGTGGACTCGGTGCCAGGGTGCGGGGAGAGTGCAAAGCCACGTTCCATCATGGCGCAGAGCACCAGCCTTGTTTGTAGTAGCAAGGATGGTGCAGGGAAGGCATCGGCCGAAAGGCCGGACAGTGAGGGCGATCCAGCAGGTCCTGGTACTGTGCGCTGCCCCCCAGTGGGAGGGGGGGGTGAACCAGTGCCAGGGGCAGTGGCGGTGGCTCCTGTGGCCCCTAGCGCTGTTGCTTGCTCCGGTGAGCAGCGGCAGCGTGATGGGGCTGCTGGGGCTTGTAGTGCGGCGCCTCCCAAACATCCCGTGCAGCCTGCAGAGAAAGTCGCAGGAAAAGTGTTATTCTGTATTGGTGCATCAAACTCTGAAGATATGAAAGGGGCAAAAAAACTGTCTGGAGTCTGTAAGGAAAAGAGGCCTCTACCACCAATCGAGCAGCGATGCTCAAACATCATAAAAACTGCTGGACAACAAGGGGTTAATGCCAATGAGGCAGAGGGCACAAGTAAGATCGGGGTTGGAGCTGCCTCTTCTCAGGCTGAATCAGCTATGGAGGTGGCTCTACCCCCAGTGCCCAGTGACGCCGAGGCAACCCCAGGTCCTCCTGGCCCAGCTGGTGTGAGTGATGCAAGGAAGCGAGGCGGTAATGTACATAGTGTGGTGAATGTGGGGGTGGTGAATGGCGCTGAGGGAGATCCTGGTGTGAGTGCTGGTCCATCTGCACCCCCAGTGGTGGCCGCTCCCATAAGGAGCTATGCGAGTGTCACCGCTGGGGCAAGTGGGGTTAACTCCTTGTCTCCTGGCTCTGGGAACAGCGTTTTGCAAAGGCGTCTTCTGGAGGCTCTCAGGAGAGGGGAAAAGTCAATCAATGTAGAGGGGAGAGAGGTTGATCTGTCCTTCTGGACAGACAGGCATGGCCTGGCAGCCTTCCAAGAGAAAAGGGGGGGAGAGACTGTATGGTCTTTACCCACAACCGGGCCCGGAGCTGCCCGTAGGAATGTGGTTCGTCTTCGCTGGAGGGGCAGTGACGCATGCCCACCCAGGTCAAGGGTGGTGGAGCTCCTCCTGAAGATGAACTTCAGGGCTAGTGACATCTTTGCCCTGATACATCCTTATGGTACTCCGGAGTTCGATGTCAGCTTTGTCCGGCCGGAGGGCTTAGAGCTCTTCTGGTCGAATTATGAGCTGGCAAAGAACGAGCCCGCATGGCGAGACTTTGCTGTGCAAGCAGTGTCTCGCCAAAACGCAGTCAAGAAAGTGACCGTTTTGACCCGTAACGAGTCACTTTCTTGCATGGACATCATGACTTGGCTCAGTCGTTATGGTGAGGTTGTACAGGTACCTCAGAAAAACCGCGATGAATTTGGCATTTGGTCTGGGGCCTGGACCTTCATGATGAAGTTGAAGTGTTCAGGTGGCACAGTCGCCCACATTCCCTCTTCAGCCTTTCTTGGGCGGGACAGAATCCTGATTTTCTACCAGGGGCAGCCGAAGGTCTGTCACAGGTGCGGTGACCCCACACACTTTAGCGCCAGCTGCCAAGTGCAGAAGTGCGCTTTGTGTGGTGGGCTAGGTCATCTCGCTGCATCCTGTAAGGACATTAGGTGTAACCTGTGTGGTGAGCTCGGTCACCCTTTCAGCCGTTGTCCTCGCTCCTTTGCCAATGCGGTTGTGACCCCAGTGGAGGAGAGCCATGAGGTTGCTTCTGCTGGGGAAGGTACCAGCAGAGGTGGAGGAGCTGAGGGGCCTGTGAAGAAAAGCAAGAAGAAGTCGCCTTCTCAGTTAAGGCGGCTTGAAGCCAGACAAAAAGGGAGAGACCTGGGGAAGCCTCAGGTTGCTGGGGTGACCCTTGGTCCTTCCTCAGAGGCTGGTCATGCTACTGAGGCCCTGAGGGATGATGAGTTGGATGAGGAGGTCAGGAGGATGGAGCGCGAGAAAGGTGCCATGTCCTCCACGTCCTCCCATTATGAGAGTATGGATGAGGATAACAGGATTTGGCTAGAAAATAAGCGCAAGCAGAAAAAGAAAAAACGCGGCGTATCTAAGGTACCTAAGGAAGGGAAAACTTCCTCCCCTCTGGTTGAGCTTTCCAACCAGTTCCTCACCCTCGATGAGATCGCCTCCTCGGAAGGAGAGGCTGAGGGTGGGGTTCTGGAGGTGGCGGCGGAGCAGCCTGCAGGGGGCGCCGAGTCTCTATCCTCTGGGGATGCTGGGTCCTCAGAGTGGGAGACTGACTCAGAGCCAGGAGACAAGGACGAAGGAGAGGGTGGTCCGGGTGGGTCCTTGGGGGCCA
This sequence comes from Engystomops pustulosus, assembly GCF_040894005.1. NCBI lineage: Eukaryota > Metazoa > Chordata > Amphibia > Anura > Leptodactylidae > Engystomops > Engystomops pustulosus. Next base: position 203,811,820 of record NC_092415.1, on the reverse strand, counting down.
GTAATAACATGGACACCTCAATTTCGTTAAAAAGAAGTTGCCCCAATTCTGAAGGGAAAAGGGATCATCCTCAGAGGACAGTAGAGGGAAGGGAGGTAGTAAGAAAAAAGCCGTCTAACTCAATCACTCATGATGGCGGCACCCACTCCGTTGACGCTGGCGTCCATTAATGTCGCCAGCATTAAGTCTGATGCGGCTAGATTTGCGGCCTTTGATTTTCTCGGCCGTGTTGAAGCCGACATTTTATTTTTGCAGGAGACCAGGCTGCCAGATTTGGCGGCCGTGTTTAAAGCTAAGAGGGAATGGAGACATGGGCCTTCCTATTGGTCTCTTGCGGCCGAGCCGTATAGCGGAGTGGCGGTCCTTTTTACCGCACCGGTAGAATGCCGACGAGTTATTGAGTTAGAAATGGGGAGGTGCCTGATCCTGGATGTCCTCATGAAGGGACAAGAACTTCGTCTTATTAACATCTATGGTCCCCAGTCCAAGTGGGACAGGAAGTGTCTCTTTATGAGGATCAAGCCCTACCTTTTTACAAGTCGGCAGGTGGTCTTTGGAGGGGACTTCAATGCTGTCACGAGGTCCCAGGATAGGGGAGGTTCCAGAGACAAGCTGACTTATGATAGCGTCGCTCTTAATAGCATAGCCAGTGAGGCTCGCCTGGTGGATGTCCACATCCGGCACACCCCAGGTCACACGGGGTTCACCTATTATAGGGGTAGCTGCAGGTCTAGAATAGACAGGTTTTATTTAAAGGAGGAAGCCATCTCTTCAGCAGTGTCCGTTGTTGAGGTGGAGTTCTCCGACCACTGTTTAATTTTGTTTTCTCTGAATGTTACAGAGACCCCCCGGATGGGAAGAGGCTACTGGAAGCTCAATTCGTCTCTCCTGGAAGAAGCGGAGATCAGACAATCCTTTGAGGACTTTCTTCAGAGCCAGGTACCATTGCTGGGCCTTTGTAGCAGTAAGTCAGAGTGGTGGGAGATGCTCAAGAAAAGGGTGGCGAGATTCTTCCGCCAGCTCTCGAGCCTCAGGAGCCTGGACAGGTACCGCCTGTATCAGGGCCTGAGGAGGAAACTCGAGCATCTCGTCTCGACTGGAGGTAGTCGTGAGGACATCTCCAGAGTGAAATCCTTGCTGAAGAGGTGTCAGTACGATAGACACGCATCTTTGGTTTTTGAGAGGGATTACGGGAAATACCGCTCGCCCGACCCTTACAGAAACTGCAAGATGTCAGTGAATGGTAAAGTTGTCACGGGACTGGTTGACAGTACGGGATCCCTGAAAAGGTCCAGATCAGGGATTCTGGAGGTCGTCAGATCCTTCTACTCGCACCTCTTGGGCAGGAAGGATCTAGATCGGGATGTGATGTCGGCTTTCCTGGCTGAAACTGTCCCTGAGCCAGGAGTAGACCCCTCTCTTGATGTTTTGACAGAGATGATCAGGGAAGAGGAAGTCAGCCGGGCGATTGAAGGGCTCGCCCTCAAGAAATCGCCGGGTCCGGATGGCTTAACATCTGAGTTTTATAAGACCTTTAAGGACGCCTTGGTTCCCCTCTTGACTGAGGTATTCAATGAGTGTCTTTCCTCGGGCGCTCTGCCGAAGTCAATGAGGAGGTCAGCCCTGATCATCCTGTCAAAGGGTAAGGACCGATCTCGTATTGAGAACTGGCGTCCCATAGCGCTTCTCAATACGGACAGAAAGGTTTTGGCAAAGGTGCTGTTTAATCGGCTGGTGCAGTTTGCACCCCGGCTCCTTTCGGGGACCCAGCACTGCTCTGTTCCAGGCCGCAGTACATTTAGTGCTGTGCTTTGTGTCCGGGAGGCAGTGGAGCAGGGCAGGGCTGGTAACTGGAAGGGGTACTTGCTGTCCTTGGATCAGGCAAAAGCGTTTGATCGGGTTGACCACGAGTACCTCTGGTCTGTCCTTCTGAGGTATGGCCTGCCGGGGGAGTTTGTCAATTGGCTAAAGGTTTTGTACGCAGGGGCAGAGAGTTTCCCGCTTGTGAACGGTTGGATTGGCCGCTCTTTTGAGGTTGGGTCTGGTGTTCGCCAGGGTTGTCCTCTGAGCCCACTTCTATACGTGTTTGCGATTGACCCATTCCTTAGGAGGGTTGATCGTGGGCCGTTGGTGGGAGTCGGGATGGACCGGGCGGCACCGGAAGCCACTCTAAGGGTGGTAGCGTATGCTGATGATGTCACCGTTTTTGTGTCCTCGAGAGGGGAGGCGCAATGGGTGATGTCAGAGGTTGACCGCTACTCAGAGGCTTCTGGGTCCAAGATCAACCGGGATAAGTGTGAGAGTCTCTGGCTGGGAGAGGGGGATCCAGGGTTTGATCTCCCGGACACTCTTCCAGGGCCCCAAGACTCTGCCAAAGTTCTCGGGATCGAATTTGGCCAGGGGGATTACCCCATGCAAAACTGGGACGGCAGGCTTAAGATCGCCGCCCAGAAGGTGGACCAGTGGAAGGGTTGGTCTTTGACCCTCAGGGAAAGGGTGAACTTGATTAAAACTTACCTGCTCCCATTGCTGATATATCTGGGCAGTGTGTGCATGTTGCCAGAACCCCTCTGGACTCGGGTGTACAGTCTGTTCTTCCAGCTGTTATGGGGGAATAGGCTGAACCTTATCAAGAGGGAGGTTACTTACCGCACGAGGAGACAAGGAGGGTTGTGTATGGTCAACCCTGTGGTGTTCCTAGTGAATACCTTTCTTAAGATCAATATCGCCAACCTCTGGAAAGAGAGGGCTCCTCCGTGGGTATACTCCTGCAGGGGATGGTTTCGGCCTTTCTTCCAGGAATGGGAGACAGGAGGGCGAGTGAAGGATCTCCGTACACCACATGGGCATCTTCCGGCTTACGCTACCCCGGTTCTGAAGGTGATTCGCCGGTGGGGTCTGGGAATGTGGGAGATCAGGACCATGTCGAGGAAAGTCCTTGACAAGAGGGTTCTGTTGACCCATTTCCAGAAGCCTCTGGCCCTCAGGGATTGCCCAAGTCGGGATCTTGGGGTGGGTTTAGGTCTTTTGAATTCTATCAGGATCCCCTTGAAGTTTTGGGACTTGACTTGGCGCTGCTTCCATGGAAAGCTGTGTGTGAGGGACAATCTGAAGTGTAGGAGCTCTGAGGAAAGGGGTTGTCCCCGGGAGGAGTGCGGTGGCCTGCTGGAGAGCATGGACCACTTCCTGCTTCAGTGCCCCTTTAACACAGAGGTGTACAACCGGGTGGGCGCTTCCATCCATTGGCCCGGGTTGGCCGGTCTCTCCTATGCGGAGTGGGCCTATGGAGCATTCAGAGGCCTGGGTGGCCGGGACCGCTGCACGTTATTCCTAGTTAGCCTAGTGGTCAGGTACCACGCGTGGAACGCACGGTGTTTAGTGTCGACGCAGCGTAAAATCCTCCCGGTGGATGAGGTGGTTAGGAACATTCTGGGTGACCTGGTGAAGGTGCGCTCTCTGGAGTATGAGAGGCTGGGCACGGGGAGGGCCTCTCTCCTTTGGAGGGGGTTCTCCTTTAGTGTCCCTTAGTCTGTCATCTCCTCTCCTGGTGTTGGGCTGAAGCTGACACTGTAGATTTTTGTTTTGTATCTGAGGTTATAGTGATGTAGGGCTTGCAGGCGCCGAACCTGGGCTTTATGTGGTTTGGATTTGTTATGTTGATTTGTTTAATGTGTTTGTATCTTGTGTACATTGTGTATTTATTTATAGTTATATGTAGTTATAGTTCTTGTGTGTGTTTATAGGTTGGTTGGTTTTGGGGTGTTGGTGTTAGGGTGTTAGGTTGGGAGGGGGGTGGACGGGACTTGGACTGTACGATCCTGGGCACTGGTCTGGACTATATAACGCGAACTTTGGACGTTAGACCAGTGTCTGGGGGGGGAGAGTGATGGGCGTGGGATTTAGTTAGCTATATTTAATGTTATTAATGTTATTTCAGTTATATTCATTGTTATTTCTGTGTTTATTTCTTGTTCGTTTATGTGTATTTTGCTGTGTATTTCAAAAAAAAAAAAAAAAAAAAAAAAAAAAATTAGGTGGTGGGAATGGGTGATGGTTTTGTTTGTTCTTATGCTGAGTGTGTGGTGTGTGTGGCTGGGCCAGGAGATTTCCGTAAGACTCTTTTAGTTTGTATTATTGTTTTGTTATTATTATTATTGTTTTATTTTGCCAGAAGTTATGGCTTGATTTATGTTTATGGTTGTTATGTTTTTCATTTTTATATAAAATAAAAGATTTACAGGATGTAACTTAGGATCAGTACAGGATAAATATATTTGCAATAATTTATGATGTCAAAACTAAATATCTAAAAGCTTCTTTATGTAATAGTAATATTTTATGTTACATATTTGATATATGATTTCTTCTTGTACTGTTCTTGCCCTTTACCATACAGGCAGTAGGTTTACTATAATCTATAGGGGTGAAGCATTGTGCATATGTATATGTATATGTGACTCTATAATAATCTGGGGGAGATGCTGCGGCGCCTCTTACAAGGCGTCTGATGGATTCGGTCCATTTACATCTTCAGAGAAGAACTTGGACCCGATGACAAATTTATCATTAGTTCTCCTGGATGTTGGTTCAGCCCCGAGGAGCGCGAGAAGCCGGAGAAAATCCATATGTAATGGCTAAATAATAGCCCGAAGACGGAGCGGATATTGATTCCCTCTTCTAGGACGTTTAGGCAGTAATGGGGGAGAAAAGCCGGAGCGAGGATTATTTTTATAGAAATTGACAAAATAAAAGATCCTTTGTTTTGTAGACATTTTACTAGTGAACCATAAATGAACTCACTGATTTGTGTCACGCGCTGACCTCTGACCTGAGGAGCACCTACTACAACTCCCAGCATGCCTCAACAGCTGCAGACTCTTAAAGGGGTTTGCACAGGGGAGATATGGTTTATCTTATGTGTTTCTGGCTCCTAAAGAGTAAGAGGGTCATGGGTTACAGCTAGAGAGGAGTGGACCTGATGTTCAAGTTCGGGTTTGCCTGACCTTGACATATTGCAGGATTGGCGGCTGAATCAATCCGGCAATGGACGCTCCTTACAGCTAGTTATGATGGTGATTGGCCAGGGGGACTAATTATAATGATAATGATCTGAGAAGAATCACTTCTTGTCTGAGAAGAGTCACTTTTTGCCTGAGCTGAGTCTCGCTGAGAGTTTGGAACAGTGCGCCACTTAAAGAAACGCTATATTGGTCTCTGTAGCACCTAAAACCATACATCTGGTGTCATTTTAAAGAAGAGAATCTCAACTTTAAACACCTCCTACAAAATACCACAATCTGGATGCCGTCACTGCAGCAACAACTCCAATTGAAAGTGAATTGGAGAGGTGGATGTAGCTCCGGCTTCCGGCCATTAAGGGGCTCTGTGCTCAGCTGATCAGGGTGGTAGCCGGCTGTACTTTCCCCTGCTAATCAAGTCTTAATGACTAGAGATGAGCAGAATTACTTTATAAGTTTGAGCCCCGTGTGACTTGGACGTATTCCCGGATTGGCAGCTCCACAGATTTCAGAGTATGGCAGAGTACTCTACTTTATGCTTATGGAGAGTGCGTCTTAAAGGGATTGGCCTGGGATTACAGTTCATGGCCCATCTTCTGAATAGGTGAATAATAGAGATGAATGGACCCAGGGTTCAGGTGTGCCCGACATAACACGGACATATTACTGCATTGGCGTCCTTGGAGCCAACCCGGGAAAATTGATGCTACTACCTACTATCCATGGCTGTGATCGCCCCCTCCTGTACCCTCTGGCCAATCACAGCTATGACTAGTAGGTATGTAAGGGAGCCAATCCGGTAATATATCCGGATTGTACCGGGCACAACCGAACCCCGGGTCCGCTCATCTCTATTATTGACCTATGGGCCATGAACTGTAATCCCAGGCCAATCCCTTTAAGACTCTCCATAAGCATAAAGCAGAGCACTCTGCTCATTATCCATCTTGGATTGTATCTTCTCTGTTCTTCGCTTGACGACAATATCGTACGTTGTGTTGCGGCATTAACCCCGCACTTAGTATTCACCTGTTTATTCATCTCATGGAGCCTCTCACCGCGGAGTAAAGCACAAATCAGGTTTGTAACATTTTGTTCGAGCTCTTCAATTAGAACGCAGTTAGTAACCGCCGAGAGCTTGTTAGGAACAGTTTTCCACCGGTGCTTAAGCTGGACTCTTCAATTATCAAAACAGACGCTTGCCAAAAGCCACAAGACCAATCTAAAAGTAGAATTAGTTCTCATCACAACAACTGCCCCGAGACAGATCAGCCGCGCGCAGGAGGGAGAGAACGCGCCTCATCCGGGGTCATCATATCCACAGCCAAACTTTCCATCATCCGAGGTCACTCTTCAATCACTGCAGACAAAGGGGCTCATTTACTAAGGGTCCGAACGCCGCACTTTCGTTGGGTTTCCTGGATATTTCTCTTTTGCCCTGAATAGGCCCGGGTTTTTGGCGCACGCTATCGGATTGTGCCGCATCTGCACTTGCTTGCATGCGACAGAAATTGGGGGGAGGGCCTTCGGACAACCCGACAAATTCAGACAAACCGCGGAATTTAAAAAAGAAATATGTCACAAGATCAGCACTCACATGCACCAGGAAGAAGAAGGTGAACTCCGGAGGACTTCGGCGCAGCAGCAACACAGGAAGGGACTAGTGAATCGCGCCAGACCTGAATCCTCGTCGGAAAATGCATTTCGGGGATCGCCACAGGACCGGATAAGTAAATCTGCCCCAATCGGGCAGATTTACTTACCTGGTCCTGTCGCGATCCAGCGGCGGGTTCTCCGTCCAGGATTCGTGTCCGGGATTCACTAAGGCAGTGCGCCCGATGTCCACCAGGTGTCGCTGCTGCGGTGAAGTCCATCGGAGTGCACTGGAGTTCACGATCCATTGGTGGGTGTAGGTAAGTGCGTGTCAAGCGACACTTTTTTTTTTAATACGCCGGTATTCCAAATTCGTCAGGTTTTCCTACGGCCACGCTCCCTGATTTCCGCTGCGTGCAACCCGGCGCCGATGTGACACAATCTGATCACGTGCACCAAAAACCGGTGGCAATTCAGAAGAATTCCCCAAATTACCTCAGCAAATGAACAGCTAGAAGACAAAGGTCTGCAATGCTGGAATGACAGAAAAAGGAGCATCTTTGATAGAAGCAAATTTGATGCAAAAAAATTATTATTTCAAATGAAAAAAAAAATATTTCAAACTTCTCAATGTCTGGACTGTATTTGCTATTCATTTTGCAACTCAGTTTTCATCGAACTTTTGAGTGGAAGTGTACGTACTGGTTGTATGCAAGTTCTGGTGATACTACCTACTGATTGTGTGTTGGGCCTGGGGAAGCTTCCTACTGGTTATATGTTAGACATGGGGCATCTACCTACTGCTTGTATGTTGGGTCTAGGGCAGCTACCTGCTGGTTGTGTGTGATTTGTGGTGATACTACCTACTGGTTGTCTGCACGGTCTGGTGATACTACCTACTGGTTGTGTTAGAGGTCTGGTGATACTACCTACTGGTTGTGTTAGGGGTCTGGTGATACTACCTACTTGTTGTGTTAGGGATCTGGCGCTACTAACTACTGGTTGTGTTAGGGGTCTAGTGATACTACCTACTGGTTGTGGTAGAGATCTGGTGATACTACCTACTGGTTGTGTTAGAGGTCTGGTGATACTACCTACTGGTTGTGTTAGGGGTCTGGTGATACTACCTACTGGTTGTGGTAGAGATCTGGTGATACTACCTACTGGTTGTGTTAGGGGTCTGGTGATACTACCTACTGGTTGTGTTAGGGGTCTGGTGATACTACCTACTGGTTGTGTTAGGGGTCTGGTGATACTACCTACTGGTTGTGTAAGAGGTCTGGTGATACTACCTACTGGTTGTGCTAGAGTTCTGGTGATACTACCTACTGGTTGTGTTAGGGGTCTGGTGATACTACCTACTGGTTGTGTTAGGGATCTGGTGATACTACCTACTGGTTGTGTTAGAGGTCTGGTGATACTACCTACTGGTTGTGTTAGGGGTCTGGTGATACTACCTACTGGTTGTGCTAGGGATCTGGTGATACTACCTACTGGTTGTGTTAGGGGTCTGGTGATACTACCTACTGGTTGTGTTAGAGGTCTGGTGCTACTACCTACTGGTTGTGTTAGGGGTCTGGTGATACTACCTACTCGTTGTGTTAGGGGTCTGGTGATACTACCTACTGGTTGTGTTAGAGGTCTGGTGATACTACCTACTGGTTGTGTTAGGGGTCTGGTGATACTACCTACTGGTTGTGTTAGGGGTCTGGTGATACTACCTACTGGTTGTGTTAGAGGTCTGGTGATACTACCTACTCGTTGTGTTAGGGGTCTGGTGATACTACCTACTGGTTGTGTTAGGGGTCTGGTGATACTACCTACTGGTTGTGTTAGGGGTCTGGTGATACTACCTACTGGTTGTGTTAGTGGTCTGGTGATACTACCTACTGGTTGTGCTAGAGTTCTGGTGATACTACCTACTGGTTGTGTTAGGGGTCTGGTGATACTACCTACTGGTTGTGCTAGGGGTCTGGTGATATTACCTACTGGTTGTGTTAGGGGTCTGGTGACACTACCTACTGGTTGTGTTAGGGGTCTGGTGATACTACCTACTGGTTGTGTTAGGGGTCTGGTGATACTACCTACTGGTTGTGTTAGGGGTCTGGTGATACTACCTACTGGTTGTGTTAGAGGTCTGGTGATACTACCTACTCGTTGTGTTAGGGGTCTGGTGATACTACCTACTGGTTGGGTTGTGTTAGGGGTCTGGTGATACTACCTACTGGTTGTGTTAGAGGTCTGGTGATACTACCTACTGGTTGTGTTAGAGGTCTGGTGATACTACCTACAGGTTGTGTTAGTGGTCTGGTGATACTACCTACTTGTTGTGTGTTGGGTTGGTGTTACTACATACTGGTTGTGTTAGAGGTCTGGTGATACTACCTACTGGTTGTGTTAGAGGTCTGGTGATACTACCTACTGGTTGTGTTAGAGGTCTGGTGATACTACCTACTGGTTGTTTTAGTGGTCTGGTGATACTACCTACTGGTTGTGTGTTGGGTTGGTGCTACTACATTCTAGTTGTGTGTGGATCATGGTGCAGCTACCTACCTGCTTATTGTGGCTGGTCTGGTGTATCTACCTGCTCATATCTACTTTCCTTCAGTTAGTTCTCGTGATGAGAGCTCAGGATAGCAGAATCATCATTTTTGATGACCAATGGCCCCTCAATATCCCTACTGTCCATCCCACCCCTACGTGTCTCCGGCCCACTGGGTTATTTACCAGCTACACCTTAGATTAATCTGCAACTTAGTATCAAACTACACTCCCCGAGGCCCAATACAGGGCGGAGCTTTTAGGTTGTAGGTTGGAGCTTTTATATGTTGTGAAACGTAGTGTAAAACTTTTCCTCCCCCCCCCCCCGGTGTTCCCGTATAGTTGGACACTATAAATACCTGCACTATGAACTGAAGCAGAGTCCGGGAATAAACTTGTCCCCGTGTCGTAACTGGGCAATGATTTCCCTATAAATAGAAGGTCACAATAAGTCGTTAATCCTTACGATAGGACGGAAAGGAAAATTTTACCCAATTTAGCAAAACCTATGAATATAAATGAATGTTCGGAGTTGTGTTTCTATTTTTGCCTTTCTAATTGAACGCAGCGTCACGAATAAATGGGTCTAACTCAAGTGGGCCGTCTCCATTCACATCCTCAATTACCGTCTATAGTGTCATCATGGGCAGCGCGGACCACACAATACCATGTCCAACCGGGAAGCCGAGAGATTCACTATTATACTCCTATTATTATTACTTTATTATTGTTAGATTATTACGTCACAGAGAACCGTTCACTATTTCAGCCTCTTTACAACCTCAGTCAAACCTTTAAGGAATTATTAAATATTATTATGAAATTTAAATGTTATATATCAGTATAAAAATATATATTAAAAAAAATGACAAAAAAAAATGTATTGTTTTCAAAAACTTAAATTAGTGTAAAAATTTATATCCATGTCTTTAATATAATTACATATAAAATTTACTGACTCTGTGTAATATTAGACAATGGGGGTCATTTACTAAGGGCCCGATTCGCGTTTTTCCGATTTGAGACAATTTCCCCTGAATTGCCCCGGGATTCTGGCGCACGCGATTGGATTGTGGCGCATCGGCGCCGGCATGCACGCAACGGAAATCGGGGGGCGTGGCCGAACAAAAACCCGATGGATTCGGAAAAAACGCCGCATTTAAAACAAAAAATCTGTTGCGGAGCTTGCTCATACCTTCACTCAGCCCGGCTCGGTGAACTCCAGTGCGTTCCGGTGCTCTTCAGCGCAGCAGCGCCACCTGGTGGACGGCGGAGGAACTACCTTAATGAATCCCGGCCGGACCCGAATCCAGCGCAGAGAACGCGCCGCTGGATCGCGAATGGACCGGGTAAGTAAATCTGCCCCATTGGGGGAGATTTATCACTATCTTTCTTCTAAATGTTAGAACAAAAAAAGTCGCAGATTTGTGCGCAGAGACTTTTTTTGTGATTTTTAGACTTTTTGCACCACTCGTGGTCCACTGTTTTTCACTGGATTTATTGGGGCAGATTTACTTACCCGGTCCATTCGCGATCCAGTGGCGCGTTCGCTGCGGTGGATTCGGGTCCGGACGGGATTCACTAAGGCAGTTCCTCCGACGTCCTCCAGGTGGCGCTGCTGCGCTGAAGTCCGCCGAGGCCCGCCGGAGTCCACGATCCATTGCTGGGTGAAGGTAAGCGCGTGTCCAGCGACACTTTTTTTTTAATGCGGCGGTTTTTCCGAATCCGTCGGGTTTTCGTTCGGCCATGCCCCCCGATTTTCTGTCGCATGCATACCGGCGCCGATGCGCCACAATCCGATAGCGTGCGCCAAAATCTTGCTGCAATTCAGGGAAAATCGGCGCAAATCAGAAATATTCGGGTAACACGTAGGGGAAACGCGAATCTTAATAAATGACCCCCATTGTATTTGTCTAACACATCCAGCTGTTTAGACTAAAGTTAGATGTATTCGCCAACTGGGACTTTTAAAAATCGTTTACCACTTTTTAGTCAGTTTAGCACTTTTTAGAGTTTACAGTTTAGCACTTTTTAGAGTTCATTCCAATCAAAATTTTGGCAATTTCCAATTCCGTGCCAGAAGTTGTTTTGAGATAATAAAAATGTTAAAGTATTAAAAGAGTTTTGTTTTTTTTTTTAACTTTTTCAACTTTGAAAATTTTCAAAACGTTTAGCACTTTTTATTCAGCTTTTTTACTTTTTTTTTTACTTTTTTCAAAGTTGAAAAAATATCTTTAAAAACTTTTTATACTTTAACTTTTTTACTATGTCAAAAAAGCTTCTAGCACGGAATTGGAAATTGACAACATTTTTGATGGAAAAACTCCTGAAAAGTTTAAAAAAACTCACTAAAAAGTGCTAAACGTTTTTAGCAAGTTTTTTAAAAACTTTTTTATAGTTTATTCTGTCAATATTTTGTCGATTTTTTTTTTTTTTTTTTTTCTGGAGGTATCAAAAAAGTAAAAATTTCAAAGATGCATTTTTTTAAAAGTTTCACAGTTGTTAGTAAGGTTTTTTTTTTTAGACTTTTTAGACTTTAAAGGTTTTACAGTTGTTAGTCAGGTCTTTTATACTTTTTATACATTTCAAAAGTTTCACAGTTGTTAGTCAGGTTTTTTTTAAACTTTTTATACTTTTGTAACTTTTTTTAAAAAAAGTTCAAGTTTTGAAAGTTGAAAGATAGAAATTTGCTTATCGTTAAAAAAATTGAAATCAATACAAAATGCAGTATTTTTTTCCATGTTGTAATATATACATATATTTAGGATTGTAGCGCACATGTAGGTAATATGTTTGGGATATTTTATAAGCAATACTGGAAGCCATTTGTAAAATATATGAAGTAATGGAAAAATAAAATATAAAAAAAATTAAACATAATTAATAAAAAATGAACTTTCCAAAAACATCTGATGCTCTCATTACTTATTATGGTTCACAACAAATTAACCGGAGCCGCAGTTAATGAGACTTGTGTCCTGCTGGAACGTGGAGGGCCGCAGAGCGTTGCGTCTCCGAGCCCTCGCTCTCTCAATGAACCTTAGCTGTGTTTACTTACTTCATGCTGCAGCAAACCTAGTAGTAAGTAGAAGCTAATAAAGAGGCCCATTCATGGCCGCCGGTGAACTGTGTCCAATTTTCCAAACACACACTGGCGCTTTTTATGCATAAGTAGTTTCCAAACCGTCCCTGAGCACAGAAGTAGGACGTGCGGTAACCTCATAAAAGCTGCAGAATAGAAGTGTATCAAGAGCTTAGAATCAAGATGTGTTCGGTATTTTTGTGGTAATGATATCGTTAACTTGAGTTTACATGTATTTATGTATTTTGAGAAACTTAATGGGGATAAAGATATTTTTGGCGTATTTTAGGGGCGTAGTTACCCCCCCCCCCTCCAATCCAAATTCTGATTCTAGTGCTACAGACTCATATTCACAAGAGAGAATTATTAAAATTACAGAAACTAAGAGTTTCACAGATTAGAATCTTAGTCTGAGACTAGAGTTATAATCAGACACAAGTAGAAGGTGCATCAAGAAGCTCTTAAGTGAGATCAGTCTGGTCTATAATTGCACCACGATTCCTCCCAGAACTGACAGCTCAATAGGTATAGATAGGTCTTTGGCGCCTTGTAGCACAGCTCCACACTACGCCCCTGAAAATACCGCAATCAATTATAAAAACTATGAATAAAAGCTATGTTCCACACTGTGCTTCTAAATATTATATACACCACAATTTTCATTTGATCATACTGCGTTCTTTATGTAGATAAAAGAATATAAATATTAAAAAATCACTGTGCCCCTTCTTAAAATTATTATAATGGGACCCTCTAATAATATATGCTATGCCCCCTCAATAAATAATATGGTACCCCCTGAAATAATAACCTTTACCGTACTATATACATTTGAAATATTGACAGTGCCTCTAAATAAAATATACAGGCAGTCCCCAAGTTATGTACAAGATAGGTTCTGTAGGTTTGTTCTTAAGTTGAATTTGTTTGTAAGTCGGAACTGTATATTTTATAATTGTAACCCCAGCCAAAATTTTTTTGGTCTCTGTGACAATTGGATTTTAAAAATGTTGGATTGTCATCAGAACCAGGATTAACAAAAAAAAGCTTAATTGCAGACACTTCTGATAACTGTTATAGCTGATTATTGTAGCCTAAGGCTAAAAAACAGCAAATTACTAACATCCAGAGGTCTGTTTGTAACTAGGGGTCGTGTGTAAGTGGGGTGTTCCTGAGTAGGGGACCGCCTGTATTGTATTACATATAGTGCAATTTATCACACTGTGCGCCCCAGAAGGAACTATCTTTCCTGTAGTAGCCTCAAGGAAAATTGATGTTTAACACAGAGCCCCCCAGGATAGATTATATTTTATATAGAGCCCCCCAGGATAGATGAGATTTTCTATATTACCCCCAAAAATAAATTCTAGGAATAATGTCCGATCATCACATTTTATCATGCATTGTATTGTGAATGTCCTGCCGGCTCTTTGCCGCTGTGTCTTCTGTCGTTGCCTCTGACCTCCCCCGTTGATAGACTGGAAGCTGCAGGTGACTGATGATGTCATCCTGCCGCATGCGTCCTGAAGAGCCTTGCAAACAGTACAATCTCTAATTGTAACCACATCTTAAAATCACAAAACTATTTTTGTATTTCAGAATGAAGAATAAATTTTGGTATTTCGAATTCGGCACATCCGAAACATTCTCTGCAACGTGTAAAAAACTTCATGAAGCAATTGAAATAGAAGTAAGTAAAATATTGTATCTCTTTTTAAAACATGTAACAACCACGAGAACTGCTGTATGTACACATTGATTATACCAGCAGAATAGTGAGTGCAGCTCTGGGGTATAATAAGGGATGTAACTCAGGATCAGAACAGGATAAGTAATGTCATGTATGTACACAGTGACTGCACCAGCAGCAGAATAGTGAGTGCAGCTCTGGTGTATAATACAGGATGTAACTCAGGATCAGTACAGGATAAGTAATGTCCTGTATGTACACAGTGACTGCACCAGCAGCAGAATAGTGAGTGCAGCTCTGGAGTATAATACAGGATGTAACTCAGGATCAGTACAGGATAAGTAATGTCATGTATGTACACAGTGACTGCACCAGCAGCAGAATATTGAGTGCAGCTCTGGGGTATAATACAGGATGTAACTCAGGATCAGTACAGGATAAGTAATGTCATGTATGTGCAGTGACTGCACCAGCAGCAGAATAGTGAGTGCAGCTCTGGGGTATAATACAGGATGTAACTCAGGATCAGTACAGGATAAGTAATGTCATGTATGTACACAGTGACTGCACCACCAGCAGCAGAATAGTGAGTGCAGCTCTGGGGTATAATACAGGATGTAACTCAGGATCAGTACAGGATAAGTAATGTCATGTATGTACACAGTGACTGCACCAGCAGCAGAATAGTGAGTGCAGCTCTGGTGTATAATACAGGATGTAACTCAGGATCAGTACAGGATATGTAATGTCATGTATGTACACAGTGACTGCACCAGCAGCAGAATAGTGAGTGCAGCTCTGGAGTATAATACAGGATGTAACTCAGGATCAGTACAGGATAAGTAATGTCATGTATGTACACAGGGACTGCACCAGCAGCAGAATAGTGAGTGCAGCTCTGGAGTATAATACAGGATGTAACTCAGGATCAGTACAGGATAAGTAATGTCATGTATGTACACCGTGACTGCACCAGCAGCAGAATAGTGAGTGCAGCTCTGGGGTATAATACAGGATGTAACTCAGGATCAGTACAGGATAAGTAATGTCATGTATGTACACAGTGACTGCACCAGCAGCAGAATAGTGAGTGCAGCTCTGGGGTATAATACAGGATGTAACTCAGGATCAGTACAGGATAAGTAATGTCATGTATGTACACAGTGACTGCACCAGCAACAGAATAGTGAGTGCAGTTCTGGAGTATAATACAGGATGTAACTCAGGATCAGTACAGGATAAGTAATGTCATGTATGTACACAGTGACTGCACCAGCAGCAGAATAGTGAGTGCAGCTCTGGGGTATAATACAGGATGTCACTCAGGATCAGTACAGGATAAGTAGTGTCATGTATGTACACAGTGACTGCACCAGCAGAATAGTGAGTGCAGCTCTGGAGTATGATACAGTATGTAACTCAGGATTAGTACAGGATAAGTCATCACATGTATGTACACAGTGACTGCACCAGCAGCAGAATAGTGAGTGCAGCTCTGGTGTATAATACAGGATGTAACTCAGGATCAGTACAGGATAAGTAATGTCCTGTATGTACACAGTGACTGCACCAGCAGCAGAATAGTGAGTGCAGCTCTGGAGTATAATACAGGATGTAACTCAGGATCAGTACAGGATAAGTAATGTCATGTATGTACACAGTGACTGCACCAGCAGCAGAATAGTGAGTGCAGCTCTGGAGTATAATACAGGATGTAACTCAGGATCAGTACAGGATAAGTAATGTCATGTATGTACACAGTGACTGCACCAGCAGCAGAATAGTGAGTGCATATAGAAATATCTGACACTATTACAGCTCAGCAGGTTGTGTCGGGGTCATTCCTGGAGACAATGGAAGGAGAAGCCATGGATGGACCTCGTCTCCCGTATGACGCTGCTCAGTACAGGATAAGTAATGTCATGTATGTACACAGTGACTGCACCAGCAGCAGAATAGTGAGTGCAGCTCTGGGGTATAATACAGGATGTCACTCAGGATCAGTACAGGATAAGTAGTGTCATGTATGTACACAGTGACTGCACCAGCAGAATAGTGAGTGCAGCTCTGGAGTATGATACAGTATGTAACTCAGGATTAGTACAGGATAAGTCATCACATGTATGTACACAGTGACTGCACCAGCAGCAGAATAGTGAGTGCAGCTCTGGTGTATAATACAGGATGTAACTCAGGATCAGTACAGGATAAGTAATGTCATGTATGTACACAGTGACTGCACCAGCAGCAGAATAGTGAGTGCATATAGAAATATCTGACACTATTACAGCTCAGCAGGTTGTGTCGGGGTCATTCCTGGAGACAATGGAAGGAGAAGCCATGGATGGACCTCGTCTCCCGTATGACGCTGCTCGTAGACTCCATACTGTACTGTCACCCTATCAACACCCCGTTTCCACCTCTGTCACGGCGTCACCTTCGCCACCAACTGCAAAAGTGCAAACTAATCTCTCCGCTCGTCGGTGTTAATTAGAAGGTCCTCGCGCTAATTGTGAGGACTCGCTAGTCTAACCAGTCACAATGGGGTTCTGGGGGGGGGGCGAGCCGAATAATTGCCGCATCGTACGTCCCGCTGAGCCCAATATTAAGTGAAAACAGCAGCCGATACCTTCCCCGGTGCCGGGCCGAGGCGTCACCCCTCCCCCCCCCACACCCAAATCCTTCCAGTTGGTTTCGGGGGACTCCAGACCTTTATAAATTAACAGCAGGGAAATACCAAAGGTGGCGGATTGCATATTTATTGTCTTTTTTGTGTAATACTTAAATATGTATTATGAAGTGAGTGACATAAATTAGGCAGATTTCAGAATCCACAGGCCGTGGCTTGTAGGGGACCCCCTGCCGCCTGACATTTCATCCTTGTCAAAGATCAAATTATTTTAATTTCGGCTGTAAATTATAAGGAATGAAGACTTCTTTGTGGGAATTCCCTGTGGTAATCTGACTTTTGTTGTTACTGCTGCTTGTCAGTGTGCAAAAAATATAATATGCATGCAAATAAGTCTGGAGAACGTGCACCATCTAATTATCCAGCCAGTACATTCCACTTGAAGACAGTGGGACGTCTGACACACAGTATGTGTTTGATTCATTGAGGCCTGCAGGGTATTTACACAAGATTACTTTTAATTATGAAATTAATATCTTTTTATCTGAAATGTATAGAAGTCGCAAGAAAGCATGAGGAGAATTTGTATCAGACGTTCTCCATTCAATAAGTTAAATAAAATGCAGCAATGGTTTAACAAATAGTGGGGAATTCAGTGCAAAAGGGTGAAAAGTAGGGAGCGGGGAGGTCAGCGGGATGGAAAGTAGGGAACTAAGGTCTGACTAGGTCACCATGATGAATGATTCCACAGGGGAGACTAGGATATGTATGACTATATAACTACTATAATACTGCCCCCTATGTACAAGAATATAACTACTATAATACTGCCCCCTATGTACAAGAATATAACTACTATAATACTGCCCCCTATGTACAGGAATATAACTACTATAATACTGCCCCTATGTACAAGAATATAACTACTATAATACTGTCCCCTATGTACAGGAATATAACTACTATAATACTGCCTCCTATGTAAAAGAATATAACTTCTATAATACTGCCCACTATGTACAAGAATATAACTACTATAATACTGCTCCCTATGTCCAAGAATATAACTACTATAATACTGCCCCCTATGTACAAGAATATAACTACTATAATACTTCCCCCTATGTACAAGAATATAACTACTATAATACTGCCCCCTATGTACAAGAATATAACTACTATAATACTGCCCACTATGTACAAGAATATAACTACTATAATACTGCCCCCTATGTACAAGAATATAACTACTATAATACTGCCCCCTATGTACAAGAATATAACTACTATAATACTGCCCCCTATGTACAGGTATATAACTACTATAATACTGCCCCCTATGTACAGGAATATAACTACTATAATACTGCCTCCTATGTACAGGAATATAACTACTATAATACTGCCCCTACGTACAGGAATATAACTACTATAATACTGCCCCCTATGTACAAGAATATAACTACTATAATACTGCCCCCTATGTACAGGAATATAACTACTATAATACTGCCCCCTATGTACAAGAATATAACTACTATAATACTGCCCCCTATGTACAGGAATATAACTACTATAATACTGCCCCCTATGTACAGGAATATAACTACTATAATACTGCCTCCTATGTACAGGAATATAACTACTATAATACTGCCTCCTATGTACAGGAATATAACTACTATAATACTGCCCCCTATGTACAAGAATATAACTACTATAATACTGCCCCCTATGTACAAGAATATAACTACTATAATACTGCCCCCTATGTACAAGAATATAACTACTATAATACTGCCCACTATGTACAAGAATATAACTACTATAATACTGCCCCCTATGTACAAGAATATAACTACTATAATACTGCCCCCTATGTACAAGAATATAACTACTATAATACTGCCCCCTATGTACAGGTATATAACTACTATAATACTGCCCCCTATGTACAGGAATATAACTACTATAATACTGCCTCCTATGTACAGGAATATAACTACTATAATACTGCCCCTACGTACAGGAATATAACTACTATAATACTGCCCCCTATGTACAAGAATATAACTACTATAATACTGCCCCCTATGTACAGGAATATAACTACTATAATACTGCCCCCTATGTACAAGAATATAACTACTATAATACTGCCCCCTATGTACAGGAATATAACTACTATAATACTGCCCCCTATGTACAGGAATATAACTACTATAATACTGCCTCCTATGTACAGGAATATAACTATTATAATACTGCCTCCTATGTACAGGAATATAACTACTATAATACTGCCCCCTATGTACAAGAATATAACTACTATAATACTGCCCCCTATGTACAAGAATATAACTACTATAATACTGCCCCCTATGTACAAGAATATAACTACTATAATACTGCCCCCTATGTACAAGAATATAACTACTATAATACTGCCCCCTATGTACAGGAATATACATACTATAATACTGCCCCCTATGTACAGGAATATAACTACTATAATACTGCCCCTATGTACAAGAATATAACTACTATAATACTGCCCCCTATGTACAAGAATAAAACTACTATAATACTGCCCCCTATGTACAGGAATATAACTACTATAATACTGCCCCCTATGTACAAGAATATAACTACTATAATACTGCCCCTATGTACAAGAATATAACTACTATAATACTGCCCCCTATGTACAAGAATATAACTACTATAATACTGCCCCCTATGTACAGGAATATAACTACTATAATACTGCCCCCCTATGTACAAGAATATAACTACTATAATACTGCCGCCTGTGTACAAGAATATAACTACCATAATACTGCCCCCTATGTACAGGAATATAACTACTATAATACTGCCCCCTATGTACAGGAATATAACTACTATAATACTCCTTGCTATGTACAAGAATATAACTACTATAATACTGCCCCTATGTACAGGAATATAACTACTATAATACTGCCCCCTATGTACAGGAATATAACTACTATAATACTGCCCCTATGTACAAGAATATAACTACTATAATACTGCCCCCCCCCATGTACAGGAATATAACTACTATAATACTGCCCCCTATGTACAGGAATATAACTACTATAATACTGCTCCCTATGTACAAGAATATAACTACTATAATACTCCCCCCTATGTACAAGAATATAACTACTATAATACTGCCCCCTATGTAAAAGAATATAACTACTATAATACTCCCCCCTATGTACAGGAATATAACTACTATAATACTGCCCCCTATGTACAGGAATATAACTACTATAATACTGCCCTCTATGTACAAGAATATAACTACTAAAATACTGCCCCTTATGTACAAGAATATAACTACTATAATACTGCCCCCTATGTACAAGAATATAACTACTATAATACTGCCCCCTATGTACAAGAATATAACTACTATAATACTGCCCCCTACGTACAAGAATATAACTACTATAATACTGCCCCCTATGTACAGGAATATAACTACTATAATACTGTCCCCTATGTGCAAGAATATAACTACTATAATACTCCCCCCTATGTACAAGAATATAACTACTATAATACTGCCCCCTATGTACAAGAATATAACTACTATAATACTGCCCCCTATGTACAATACTATAACTACTATAATACTGCCCCCTATGTACAAGAATATAACTACTATAATACTACCCCCTATGTACAAGAATATACCTACTATAATACTGCCCCCTATGTACAGGAATATAACTACTATAATACTGCCACCTATGTACAAGAATATAACTACTATAATACTGCCCCCTATGTACAAGAATATAACTACTATAACACTGCCCCCTATGTACAAGAATATAACTACTATAATACTGCCCCCTATGTACAAGAATATAACTACTATAATACTGCCCCCTATGTACAAGAATATAACTACTATAATACTACCCCTATGTACAGAAATATAACTACTATAATACTGCCCCCTATGTACAGGAATATAACTACTATAATACTGCCCCTATGTACAAGAATATAACTACTATAATACTGCCCCCTATGTACAAGAATATAACTACTATAATACTGTCCCCTATGTACAAGAATATAACTACTATAATACTGCCCCCTATGTACAAGAATATAACTACTATAATACTGCCCCCTATGTACAAGAATATAACTACTATAATACTGCCCCCTATGTACAAGAATATAACTACTATAATACTGTCCCCTATGTACAGGAATATAACTACTATAATACTGCCCCCTATGTACAAGAATATAACTACTATAATACTGCCCCCTATGTACAAGAATATAACTACTATAATACTGCCCCCTATGTACAAGAATATAACTACTATAATACTGCCTCCTATGTACAGGAATATAACTACTATAATGCTGCCCCTATGTACAAGAATATAACTACTATAATACTGCCCCCTATGTACAGGAATATAACTACTATAATACTGCCCCCTATGTACAAGAATATAGGTACTATAATGCTGCCCCTATGTACAAGAATATAACTACTATAATACTGCCCCCTATGTACAGGAATATAACTACTATAATGCTGCCCCTATGTACAAGAATATAACTACTATAATACTGCCCCCTATGTACAGGAATATAACTACTATAATACTGCCCCCTATGTACAAGAATATAGGTACTATAATACTGCCCCCTATGTACAAGAATATAACTACTATAATACTACCCCCTATATCAGTGATGGCGAACCTATGACACGCATGTCAGCACTGACACGCGTAGCCATTTTTGGTGACACGCGGCTGCCCAGCGCCCGCGGTCCACCCCCCCTCCCTGTGTAATGTGCTGTCCCTGTGTAAATCTTCCGCCCCCGTCCCTGTGTTTCTGCCCCCTGCTTACATGTCCGGCGCCGCGTTGGTCCGCCCACCGTCTGCAACTCCTCCGGCTCCTCCAGGCTGCAATGCGCGCTGCTCGTCACGTGACTGAGGCGACCTGACGTCAGGTCACTTCAGTCACGTGACCCGAGGTGCGCGGTGCAACCTGGAGGTGCCGAGCCGCCTGCAGTAAAGCTAAAGGGAAGAAGACATCACTGGGTAAGTATATAAGTTTATTATTATATTATATTTAAAGGGAGGCGGCTAGGGGTATTTTTTGTAGTAAAGGGAGGCGGCTAGGGGTATTTTTTGTAGTAAAGGGAGGCAGCTAGGGGTATTTTAGTAGTAAAAGGAGGCGGCGAGGGGTATTTTAGTAGTAAAGAGAGGCGGTTAGGGGTAATTTAGTAGTAAAGGGAGGCCGCTAGGGGTAATTTAGTAGTAAAGGGAGGCCACTAGAGGTATTTTAGTAGTAAAGGGAGGCCGCTGGGGCATTTTATTAGGGAAGGAAGGCTGCTAGGGGCATTTTAATAGTAAAGGGAGGCCGCTGGGGTATTTTTTTAGGGAAGGGAGGCCGCTGCAGGACATGTTATTAATAAGGGGAGGCCGCTGCAGGACATGTTATTAATAAGGGGAGGCCGCTGCTGGACATGTTATTAATAAGGGGAGGCCGCTGCTGGACATGTTATCAATAAGGGGAGGCCAATGCAGGACATGTTATTAATAAGGGGAGGCCGCTGCTGGACATGTTATTAATAAGGGCAAGCTGCTGCTGGACATGTTATTAATAAGGGGAGGCCGCTGCAGGACATGTTATTAATAAGGGGAGGCCGCTGCTGGACATGTTATTATTATGGGGAGGCCACTGCAGGACATGTTATTAATAAGGGGAGGCCGCTGCTGGACATGCTATTAATAAGGGGATGCCGCTGCTGGACATGTTATTAATAAGGGGATGCCGCTGCTGGACATGTTATTAAAAAGGGGAGGCTGCTGCTGAACATGTTATTAATAAGGGGAAGACGCTGCTGGACATGTTATTAATAAGGGGCAGACGCTGCTGCACATGTTATTAATAAGGGGAGGCCGCTGCTGCACATGTTATTAATAAGGGGAGGCTGCTGCTGAACATGTTATTAATAAGAGGAGGCCGCTGCTGGACATGTTTTTAATAAGGTGAGGCTGCTGCTGAACATGTTATTAATAAGGGGAGGCCGCTGCAGGACATGTTATTAATAAGGGGAGGCCGCTGCTGGACATGTTATTACAAAATTAGTTTTTTTTCTAAAGGTGACACAGCACCCGAGTTTTGCTCGTTTTTTTGGTGAATTTTGACACACCTAGCTCAAAAGGTTGCCCATCACTGTACAAGAGTATATCTACTATAATACTGCCCCCTATGTACAAGAATATAACTGCTATAATACTGCCCCCTATGTACAAGAGTATAACTACTATAATAATGCCCCCTATGTACAAGAATATAACTACTATAATATTGCCCCCTATGTACAAGAATATAGCTACTATAATACTGCCCCTATGTACAAGAATATAACTACTATAATACTGCCCCCTATGTACAGGTATATAACTACTATAATACTGCCCCCTATGTACAAGAGTATAACTACTATAATAATGCCCCCTATGTACAAGAATATAACTACTATAATACTGACCCCTATGTACAGGAATATAACTACTATAATACTGCCCCCTATGTACAAGAATATAACTACTATAACACTGCCCCCTATGTACAGGAATATAACTACTATAATACTGCCCCCTATGTACAAGAATATAACTACTATAACACTGCCCCCTATGTACAGGAATATAACTACTATAATACTGCTCCCTATGTACAGGAATATAACTACTATTATACTGCTCCCTATGTACAAGAATATAACTACAATAATACTGCCCCCTATGTACAGGAATATAACTACTATAATACTACCTCCTATGTACAAGAATATAACTACTATAATACTGCCTCTTATGTACAGGAATATAACTACTATAATACTGCCCCCTATGTACAAGAATATAACTACTATAATACTGCCCCTTATGTACAGGAATATAACTACTATAATACTGCCCCCTATGTACAGGAATATAACTACTATAATACTGCCCCCTATGTACAGGAATATAACTACTATAATACTGCCTCCTATGTACAAGAATATAACTACTATAATACTGCCCCCTATGTACAAGAATATAACTACTATAATGCTGCCCCCTATGTACAAGAATATAACTACTATAATGCTGCTCCCTATGTACAAGAATATAACTACTATAATACTGCCCCTATGTACAAGAATATAACTACTATAATACTGCCCCCTATGTACAGGAATATAACTACTATAATACTGCCCCCTATGTACAAGAATATAACTACTATAATACTGCCCCCTATGTACAGGAATATAACTACTATAATACTGCCCCCTATGTACAGGAATATAACTACTATAATACTGCCCCCTATGTACAAGAATATAACTACTATAATACTGCTCCTATGTACAAAAATATAACTACTATAATACTGCCCCCTATGTACAAGAATATAACTACTATAATACTGCCCCTATGTACAAGAATATAACTACTATAATACTGCCCCCTATGTACAAGAATATAACTACTATAATACTGCTCCTATGTACAAAAATATAACTACTATAATACTGCCCCCTATGTACAAGAATATAACTACTATAATACTGCCCCTATGTACAAGAATATAACTACTATAATACTGACCCCTATGTACAGGAATGTAACTACTATAATACTGCCCCCTATGTACAGGAATATAACTACTATAATACTGCCCCCTATGTACAAGAATATAACTACTATAATACTTCCCCCTATGTACAGGAATATAACTACTATAATACTGCCCCCTATGTACAAGAATATAACTACTATAATACAGCCCCCTATGTACAGGAATATAACTACTATAATACCGCCCCTATGTACAAGAATATAACTACAATAATACTTCACCTATGTACAAGAATATAACTACTATAATACTGCCCCCTATGTACAGGAATATAACTACTATAATACCGCCCCTATGTACAAGAATATAACTACTATAATACTGCCCACTATGTACAAGAATATAACTACTATAATACTGTCCCCTGTGTACAGGAATATAACTACTATAATACTGCCACCTATGTACAGGAATATAACTACTATAATACTGCCCCCTATGTACAAGAATATAACTACTATATTACTGCCCCTATGTACAAGAATATAACTACTATAATACTGCCCCCTATGTACAAGAATATAACTACTATAATACTGCCCCTTATGTACAAGAATATAACTACTATAATACTGCCCCCTATGTACAAGAATATAACTACTATAATACTGCCCCCTATGTACAAGAATATAACTACTATAATACTGCCCCCTATGTACAAGAATATAACTACTATTATACTGCCCCCTATGTACAAGAATATAACTACTATAATACTGCCCCCTATGTACAAGAATATAACTACTATAATACTGCCCCCTATGTACAAGAATATAACTACTATAATACTGCCCCCTATGTACAAGAATAAAACTAACTTTCTTCCTTCTTCTATCTTATTTCCTGTTGGGACAGGAAGTTATATAGGATCAGCCAATAAGATTTTTCTCGCATGCACTTTCATCTTCATGATCTCTGTGACCATCATATACAGAGGACCATCAGAATTTAGAGGGTCCCCTGATTTTTTTTCTGTTATTTCAGACTCACTAGTTTTTTTCCTTCTCTAGTTGTAGTCCTATTGTGTAGTTGACCTCTTGCCTTGTTCTTGTGTCCTTATTGCTGAGAATATTTGTTGACTTTATGTTGGATACAGAATCAGTGTAATGTATAAATAGAAGAAGTCTAAGAAGCTGGCACTTCCTGCAGAAGACGTGTAATGTATGGGATATGTACATTTACCGATCCCCTCCTGAGCCCTTTGCTACCGTCCAGGGCAGCGGCTAGAATAGCTCACACAGAGCAGACATTGATCATGTCCTCGGACCATCTATATATCTTATTTATGTTCCCGCCCTGGTGCCATTGCTGGAGCTTTTATCTACTATCAGCGATACTAATGCAGCCGAAGATGGAGGAAGTCGTTGTCTTTCCTCGTTCTTTTCGCGTTGGTCATTTCCTTAAATGCATTTCTAATTATGTGAATTCTTCCCCTCGCTTTGATTACGGTGATTAGGAGTCTATATATAACCTCGTATCTGCTCAGGTGTAGGACCGTTCATTATAGATTGAGTCTACACTCTTAAAGGGCTGATGTGGTATCAAGGGCGCCACGATGAGACGATGGATTTCTATATTTCCTATATTGTGGCGCTGTAATACTGTAGTTTGCTTGGGATTGTGGTTTCCATTCGGACCAGTAAGTTTACTGAAGTTTGTAGAGGACTTCACGTCCACTCTTAAAGGGGTTGTCACCAGTTCTAAAACTTCTGGTTTTAGAATTTTGCCTTAAGTGGAACATCTGTTGGATGCGATTGAAGGTCCATTAAGAAGACGTCAGAGTGTTTGTTTCACGGGAGCTGCAATTAATGGGAGTTAAGTCATATCATTATCACAGTTGCCAGGAAGTAATAGATTACGAAAGAAAGCACCAGAGACCAGGAAGTGGTAAAAAAAGCAGCATAAGGAGCCTTATCTGTGGTACAGTGTAACTATCCTGCCTCATTTAACTTTACAGATTCAAAAAATGTCTGCCCATTACACTTTGCCTTTTTAATGAAATGACTCTGCTTGTCGTGTCCCAATCTATACAGCAAAGGTACATAAAACAGGAAATAATCTATTGTTACATTATGTTCAGCCATTGTATAATGGAAGAGCTACATGGACACCCCTCTCTATGTGTAGTGTTATGTAGGATCTCTAGCTTGATAATGGAGTGGTTGGTAGGTAATGCACTGAGATGACTCATTCTGTCCCAGTGTACACAGTAAAGCTAACAAGAAAATCACAGAAAGTAGGAAAAGTCTGATATAAATAATTCTTTATACATTCTCTTTCAGCTCTGATATTGGAGCAAAACTTATGCGATCAACATCTTGGACTTCTATAAGACTTCTAACTAGTCCAAAAACAACCACCTACAAGAGATTTACTAAAATTTGCTAATAGATCAGTGGGATAGCTAATGCAAAGGTTGTCAATTACTAAGTTGGGACTCCTAAAAGGACTTCTAAGTACAAAAAAAAATAAAAATAAAATAAAATTCAATACTAATTGATTGTATTCCTTGCAGTGTGATGGCATTCAGATGGATCTGGGAAATATCTCTCTGGAAGGAATTGCTATTCTCAACATCCCGAGCATGCATGGGGGCTCCAATCTCTGGGGAGAGACCAAAAAGAGAAGAATTAATCGAAGGATTGAGAAGAAGACTCTAGAAAAGAGGAACACCGTGACTGACGTCAAGGAACTCAAGTTTTCAGCACAAGGTGCAGTAAATCTTTCACGTATAACATTCAGTCAGATGTTAAATGGTTGATGTTAAAGGAGGACTACCCTTGCCCCTTATAGGGGTATTCCTCAAACGAAGACAAGATTCTTAAATATACCCAGGAAAACAAAATAACACATTCTCTAATTCCAACCTGTCTCTATCAGTCCTGCTGTACAAAATGATGGTTGCTCCAGGATCCGCCCATAAATCTTCTGACTTTAGGGTCGGGAAGACATATTGTTCTCCTGTCTGACGCTGCTCCTTTCTGCTTCCAGAGCTGTGAATGTCAGCTGTTATATGCATCTAATAGACCTCATCATCTCCGATCTGTCTCATCTCTTTTTCCATGTTTCAGATACTAGTGAATGTTCAGAAGGTAAATAAAAGTGTAGATAAACCCTGTACGCTTATAATCTAAGCACATTGTCAGCACACAGCATCTCATAGCACTAGAGGGATCATGAATTGTCTGCTTAGAAAGTCCCTCATACTCTGAAATATAACACTGACCATCACTGAGTGATAGGAGCTAAAACAGCAATAAAACTGAGAAAAATTGTAAAATAAGGAGTTAAAAATTATCTTTAATGTGTAAACATCCCTAGGGGATCGAAATTTGAGAACTTTCTTGTTGTTGAGCTCCAAAGGCTGTTAACCAGGTTCCTTTTCGAGATATCTTTAGGAACCTAGAGATCTAGATCAGGTCAACAAGATGAAGCACTCAAGTCTTCCCCGTGACCAGGGTTGACTTGACACTACAGTATTTTTGTATTTGACCTTAATGATGGTTCGTTAGACCCTCATATGACTTTGTGTCCGGGATTATCATACCAAAATTATTACCGTTTTTATGATTCCTATAGAGAAGCTTCATCTGTAGAACTTTTGTAGACCTTTTACTAACACCCCTCAAAAAAGCTGATGGGACCAGATCTTTGACCAACCAGGAATTTCTCCTGCTGAGTTTTTCTAAATATGGACAACCCATTTAAAGGTGTTTTTTTTGACTAATGAATATTTATTCCCAATAAGTGTCAGATCCCAGGGGACCTGTCAACTGGGACCCCCCCCCCCACCGCCACCACCACGATCAGCAGAACGAGGCACCATAAGTCCTCTTGTCCTACCCTGTACTAGTAAGGACTCCTATCCTGAAACTTCCATAGGATCAAATGGATTAGATTCCCAAAATGGTCCACAGGAAACTTCCCCAGTTCTCAGAATAGTAGGGCAGTAAGAAGAAGACTTATGGTCCCCTGTTCTGCTGATCATGGACTTTCTGGATGCTAGGCCCCCCCACAGTCAGACATTCATCCCCTATGATGATCAGTATTTTGATGTTCTTCCAAGTTGGAACAACCATCCTTTTTTGTCCAATAGCCTCTCTCCAATCTCCGAGGCTACTTGTCGTTCAGCATGTAGTTGTTGAGTCCATGACAGCTGAGCAATTCACTGGCCTCAGTGGTCACACTCTGTGGATTCACGTAACTGTGAGCTAAACCACTTGGAGAATCTGAAAAGCCACCATAGGAACTAGGGTTTAGGGTTTTTTTTCCCCCTACATCATAAAATCCCTTTCACTTACAACTGATTCATCCATAAAAAGTTATATAGTTGATTTTCGTTGTATCTTCTACTTAACTTTATTATATTATTATAGAATTTTTGACTAACCCTTATCAATACCTATTTAAAGGACTTATTATTTTGCTTATTTTTCTATTTTTTTTTTATTCTTAAATCAGGGTTATTTGTGTTCCTCGCTCAGGTCCAAGGGTCAACAGGGAATTATCTCCTCATTGTTCTATGAAAGACACGAGCTGATTAGTGGATGAGAGATTCCATTCCGCGCACAATAGATTGGGAAATGTGAGCGGTAACGTGGAGAGTAAAAAGTAACGTCTGATTGCCTTTTGGAAAGACGGAGCAATCTGAGACTTTGCCAAAACATTTCTATTTCGGTCCAGTGTCCCCAGCGCCGTCTTTAACAGGAGGTTTTGCCATTGTTATGGTTTTTTAGCTAATTTAGGCTACTTTTCCACCTCTCTCATATATAGTATGCATCAGTTATAGCTCCTTATTGTCTATATTGCCCTGTAGGCACTCAAGAAGCTCAGCACAATTGTCAGGATTCTGGATGCGTGGACCCCCTGGACCACCGCGGGAGGTGGTACTAGCCGACACCTGGGAGCGGAGTCTAAGTGACACCTGGTCTTCACCAGAGCCAGCCGCAAAGCAGGTTGGACTTGCTGTGGCAGGGTACCACCAGGTCGTTCCACAGGTGCTACTAGCCCGGGGTGGCAGCCGAGGTCGAGGTACCTTAGCAGGAGAGAGTCTTGTCGTCAGGTCCAGGGACAGGGTCAGGGCAGGTGGCAGAGATGCAACATTAAGTCCAATCCAGGGTCAGAAACGGGAGGTCGAGGCAGATGGGAACAGGAACAAAGGAGCATGAACACAGGTCTCAGGAGCAGGAACACACAGGAATGCAGGAATACTCAGAAATGTTGCACGGAAGCTTTCTCTAAGGCACAGGCACGAAGATCCGTCAGGGTGTGATGGGAGAAGCAGGTTCAAATAGCCTTTTGGGAAAATGGGCAGCACCAATTAATGGTGCGCTGGCCCTTTAAATTTCCTGAAGCCGATGCGCTGGCGCCCTACAACACGGGGACGCCCGTGCACGGAGTGTGGCTGGGAATCAGCATCGGGGACAGGTGAGTGGCACTGGTGTTGCGCCTGTGGGCAGCAAGTGGCACGGGTGAGCGCACAACCAGCAATATGGGTTCTCAGCTCCTCCTGCTCCAAAACCTGCTGCCTGCAGGTAGGACATTATGTACAATATGCTCAGCTCCTCCTGCTCTATAACATGCTGCCTGCTGGTAGGACATTATGTACCATCTGCTCATCTCCTCCTGCTCTATAACATTCAACCTGCAGATAGGACTGAATGTTTAATGTGATCCGTCCCCTTTAAATATTTTTAGCCTTTCCAAAAGCACATTTTTTGACATCTAGGAAATTACACTTAATTTTGGGCACCTTTAAAGCCCCTTTTCTCTCATTACATGATGTAATTTGCCCCAAAAAAAAGAATAAAACATAAGGAGTCAATCACTTGTTATATAAACGCGGAGAATGTAATTGTGACTGGAGAAATACTTTGCAATATCTACAGAAAATAAGAACATCTCGCGCTCTTCGGCTGTTTGAGGAAAAATTGTTCTGGTTTTGAAATATTGCCATTGACTTAAACGCTGTTGTCACCTTTTGTGACAACAATTGAGATGTTACCTTAAAAGACTAAAATAGCTTTACCCCCTCAAATCTTATGTTCTTTGCAGAATTTGTTTTGGCATATAAAGACACTAATGCACCTGCAGATCAAATGTTCCCATCAATAGATGACATCTGGATTGAAGACAAAAGCCGTGTGTGTCATTAGACATACTGTAGTCGCGGGCATAACCGAGGCTGACAGCTTTGACTTCCAGAGCTGCCATCACAGTTTGAAGTCATATTTTTCTGTAACAACTTTAAAATAACTTAATAATTATATGTATATCAACTTGTGTTACACCAAAACCAAGACCGTTCTCCAAGGATGATCCTAGAACGGGGAGGGTGGTTGAGACATTTTTAGGGGGAAACAGGAAGTGGATTCTTCTCGCTTTTCTTCTTGGCCTCTTCATAACCCCAAGTCCCTCGGGTGCTTGATCTACGTAACAGATTTTCTCCAAATCAGGTCACGAGAGTAATGATGACTCATACAAGGAGAAAAGTTTATGGGTGATGGAGCTTCTGGGTGTCATGAGCAGAATCACTTTCTTCTTCAGGTATTTGGTAAGAGTTGAGGAGACCAAAGACCAGTCTATGGATTAAGGAGCTTCTAGGTGTTAAGATCAGTTGGCTTCTTTCTCTAGTGGTCTGCTGGATTGTCTCTGGAAGTTGAGGGCCAGGTCCAATACATGCTCATGGCTTCTGACTAATTTCCACTTAAAGAACCTCTCTATATCTATGCCATGTAGTAAAGTTGATGGTTGATGGAGCTTCTGGGTGTCGTGAACAGAATCGCTTTCTTCTCCAGGTATCAGAATTTGGTAAGAGTTGAGGTGACCAAAGACCAGGAGCTGACATAGGTGTCTCAAAAAGCCAAGTGCCCCAAATTTCTTAAGAACCCTGCCTCTATGGACTAAGGAGCTTCTAGGTGTCATGATCAGTTGGCTTCTTTCTCTAGTGGTCTACTGGATTATCTCTGGAAGTTGAAGGCCCTATGTGCCAGGTCCAATACATGCTCATGGCTTCTGACTAATTTTCCCTAATTCTGGCCAAATGCCTTCATCTTCTTAAAGAACCTCTCTATATCTATGCCGTATAGTAAAGTTCATGGTTGATGGAGCTTCTTGGTGTCATGAACAGAATCGCTTTCTTCTCCAGGTATAGGAATTTGGTAAGGGTTGAGGAGACCACAGACCAGGAGCTGACGTATGGTGTCTCAAAAAGCCAGGTGTCCCAAATTTCTTAAGAACGCTGCCTCTTTGGACTAAGGAGCTTCTAGGTGTCATGATCAGTTGGCTTCCTTCTCTAGTGGTCTACTGGATTGTATCTGGAAGTTGAGGGCCATATGTGCCAGGTCCAATACATGCTCATGGCTTCTGACTAATTTCCCCTTAAAGAACCTCTCTCTGTCTACGCCATGTAGTAAAGTTGATGGTTGATGGAGCTTCTGGGTGTCATGAGCAGATGTGCTTTCTTCTCCAGGTATAGGAATTTGGTAAGGGTTGAGGAGACCAAAGACCAGGAGCTGACATATGGTGTCTCAAAAACTTAAGTGCCCCAAATTTCTTGAGAACCCTCCCTCTAAGGACTAAGGAGCTTCTAGGTGCCATGATTAGGTGGCTTCCTTCTCTAGTGGTCTGCTGGATTATCTCTGGAAGTTGAAGGCCCTATGTGCCAGGTCCAATATATGCTCATGGCTTCTGATTAATTTCCCCTAATTCTGGCCAAATGCCTCAAACTTCTTAATGAACCTCATTCTATCTTCACCATATAGTAAAGTTCATGGTTGATGGAGCTTCTGGGTGTCATGATCAGTTCTCTATGTTCTCCAGATATCATTTATCAGTTATTTCCGTTTCTATTTTTAGACACTGAAGACACCACAAATATCTCCAGGTCTTTCAAAGAACTATTACATGCTGATTGCTCCCTACTCCAGCCAAAGTCTATATGACCAAATCAATGGACAATGGAGCCCATGGATGTACTTCTCCAGATGTCTGGTTTCAACTTCTGGCATCTAACACGCATTGGTTCTTTTAATCACATGACTCCAGTTGAAGTCTAAGTGCCCAAAACTTCTTAATAACCCTTCCTTCTTCTGTGCTTAAGCAAAAAAAGTTAATGGACAATGAGACTTCTGGGTATCATAATCATCTTCATTTTCCATCGACAATGGTCACTTTCCAGATGTTGAAGCCCCAATCAGCTTCAGGTCTCACAAAAAAACAGTATATGCCCATGGTCCTCAATTCATGCCAAAGTCCAAATTCTCCAAACCTCTTAAAGACCATTCCCTTAGCTATGCCTGATCAATAATGATGGTTCCTGTCTCTGCAAAGTTGAAGGGTCATATTATGAACCTTCTTCCTGCTGCTTTCCTTGACTTCTACAATACAATGACCAAACTCTGCCTGCACCAACCTAACCCCGGCCATGACTGCAGATCCTGGCCACTGCCAGCTGCTAGGCATTGGTGGACCCTATTTTTAGGGGTATCAACTTGGGAAGAAGGTTCATGATAATATTCATGAATTTAGTGACACAACTGAAGAGAATGATCCCCAGAATTTTATTTAAATATAAAAAACGAAATTATGTAAAACTGTTCAGTAAAAGGAGGATTTAGAATAAAATTTTAGAGTAAAAAAACTACTGGATGACTGTTAAGTAGAAAAGAATTATGGGATGACACTTGAATCTGCTTCTCATTCCCAAATATTTGCAATCTTTTTTTTTATTTCCAAAAAATTTGAAACTAAAGTTTTATCCCACAGCATAAAACATATGTGTAGGGTGTCAGAGTCATCTGAAGTGACTCTGGCTGCTGAGTTCTAAGCTTATGAGTCTCACCCAGCTGAGATTGTCAGCTGCCTTTCAGAGTTCCTGGAGAGCTTGGTTGTACATTATGGAGCTCAGTGATGGTCTCAGGTGTAGGTTGAGTAATGCGGGGCCTGGCCAGTCATCTGCTGGGGGTGGCATCCTGGGGTTGGATAAATGGCTTCTGCTCAGTTCATTCAGGGCTGGTTATTCTTTTGGTGTGGAAAGCTGTATGTGTACATCCAGCCTGAGTTAGTACCCTAAATCCCATTCTGAACTGGAGCCTTTAACCGAGCCTGAATCCGGAACCCTATAACCTATATCTGGAGTCCTGTATCCTGACCTGATCCGGAACTCTGAAACCTATATCTGGAGTCCTGTATCTTGACCTGATCTGGAACCCTGTAACCTGCCTCACCTATAACCATGTATTCTGACCTTATCCTGTATCCAGGATTCTGACCTGATCTGGAACCCTGTATCCTGACCTGATCCGGAACTCTGAAACCTATATCTGGAGTCCTGTATCTTGACCTGATCTGGAACCCTGTAACCTGCCTCACCTATAACCATGTATTCTGACCTTATCCTGTATCCAGGATTCTGACCTGATCTGGAACCCTGTATCCTGACCTGATCCGGAACTC
This sequence comes from Engystomops pustulosus, assembly GCF_040894005.1. Taxonomy (NCBI): domain Eukaryota; kingdom Metazoa; phylum Chordata; class Amphibia; order Anura; family Leptodactylidae; genus Engystomops; species Engystomops pustulosus. The sequence goes on along the minus strand of NC_092415.1, from coordinate 203,778,095 downwards.
TGAAACCTATATCTGGAGTCCTGTATCTTGACCTGATCTGGAACCCTGTAACCTGCCTCACCTATAACCATGTATTCTGACCTTATCCTGTATCCAGGATTCTGACCTGATCTGGAACCCTGTATCCTGACCTGATCCGGAACTCTGAAACCTATATCTGGAGTCCTGTATCTTGACCTGATCTGGAACCCTGTAACCTGCCTCACCTATAACCATGTATTCTGACCTTATCCTGTATCCAGGATTCTGACCTGATCTGGAACCCTGTATCCTGACCTGATCCGGAACTCTGAAACCTATATCTGGAGTCCTTTATCTTGACCTAATCTGGAATGATTATACACAAAAAAGGGGCGAAAGCCAGTAATGGGGGCCGACCACCACTGGCAACATACATAACACACCAAAAAATTGATCAAGACAGTAACAATCTATAAATTCATATATTAAATTTATATTTTATTGGTAACAAAATATACAAAAAGTTATTTCAAATACATAGAATGTCAATAATGAATGGATCGGAAATTAAAACAATGATAAAAAAGTGACTATGTGAAATGGATAGCCAAACAAGGCATACAGGTAGGTTATACAAACCAAATTCAATACATTATAGGCACAAATGAGGCATGAAAAGTCAAATGAACATAAACCAATGTGACATATGTAAACAGGTTGTACTAATACCATACCACTGAGGGACACACGCCACAAACCCCGACACGTGTTTCGCCGCTTAGGCTTTCTCAAGGGGAGAGTGAGAAAGCCTAAGCGGCGAAACACGTGTCGGGGTTTGTGGCGTGTGTCCCTCAGTGGTATGGTATTAGTACAACCTGTTTACATATGTCACATTGGTTTATGTTCATTTGACTTTTCATGCCTCATTTGTGCCTATAATGTATTGAATTTGGTTTGTATAACCTACCTGTATGCCTTGTTTGGCTATCCATTTCACATAGTCACTTTTTTATCATTGTTTTAATTTCCGATCCATTCATTATTGACATTCTATGTATTTGAAATAACTTTTTGTATATTTTGTTACCAATAAAATATAAATTTAATATATGAATTTATAGATTGTTACTGTCTTGATCAATTTTTTGGTGTGCTAATCTGGAATGATGTAACCTGTCTCACCTATAACCATGTATTCTGACCTGATTCTGTATTCAGGATCCTGACCTGATCTGGAACCCTGTATCCTGACCTGATCCGGACTCTGAAACCTATATCTGGAGTCCTGTATCTTGACCTGATCTGGATCCCTGTAACCTATATCTGGAGTCCTGTATCTTGACCTAATCTGGAACCCTGTAACCTGCCTCACCTATAACCATGTATTCTGACCTGATCCTGTATCCAGGATCCTGACCTGATCTGGAACCCTGTATCCTGACCTGATCCGGAACTCTGAAACCTATATCTGGAGTCCTGTATCTTGACCTAATCTGGAATGATGAAACCTATATCTGGAGTCCTGTATCTTGACCTGATCTGGAACCCTGTAACCTATATGTGGAGTTCTGTATCTTGACCTAATCTGGAACCCTGTAACCTGTCTCACCTATAACCATGTATTCTGACCTGATCCTGTATCCAGGATCCTGACCTGATCTGGAACCCTGTATCCTGACCTGATCCGGAACTCTGAAACCTATATCTGGAGTCCTGTATCTTGACCTAATCTGGAATGATGAAACCTATATCTGGAGTCCTGTATCTTGACCTGATCTGGAACCCTGTAACCTATATGTGGAGTTCTGTATCTTGACCTGATCTGGAACCCTGTAACCTATATCTGGAGTCCTGTATCTTGACCTAATCTGGAATGATGTAACCTGCCTCACCTATAACCATGTATTCTGACCTGATCCTGTATCTAGGATCCTGACCTGATCTGGAACCCTGTATCCTGACCTGATCCGGAACTCTTAAACTTACATCTAGAGTCCTCTATCTTGACCTGATCTGAAACCCTGTAACATATATCTGGAGTCCTGTATCTCAACTGGAACCCTGTAACCTGCCTCACTTGAAACCCTGTATCCTGGCCTGATCTGGAACCTTGTATCCAGAACCCTGAACCTGTACTCTGAACCCTGTTTCAGAGCCTGTACCTTGATCCTGTTCTTGTATCATTTTTTCCTGATACGCAGATGTCTGGATACTTATCTGCCTTGACTGACCAAATATGTCTTTGGAACCCTGGTATAGGGTCTACCGGCCCGAGGCATCTTCTTTAGGCTGGTCCTCTGACCCCAGGGTATATCTCATGTATCTTTCATCTTTATGATAGTATTTTCTTTCAGGCGATGGAATTCTCATCATCTCTCCCCTCGCAGGTCACGTCTCGCAAGCACAAAAAGTTTCCCATTAAGTTCCTCCACTTCTTGACTTTTCGCTCTAGTACGTGGCGGCTGTCGCGTTTCAGGATGTAAAGGATACAATACATTGATATGCATTTGTCTGTGGATGTGTACGGCCGTACTTATGCGCTCCGCACTCCATAATTTGGTTGATTACTTGACTGAAGCGTTGTTTCTTTAAATGTCAAGAGTCTCTCTGCCGCGGCTGACTTCCATTGTCTGCCCGGGCTCCTTGGCACGGCGGCTTTTAGCACTTGATAAATTAGTCATGTTGTACGGTTGTGCTGTTTGGAGACTCTCGTTGCCCTGCGTTTGTAAATTGTGGTTAGAGGCTGAAATGTGCGGACAATTACCGGTAATCATCTACAAGAAACTTGTCTTTCCTTTCCCCTTCCTGGATGATGGATATGTAGAAGTATATAATGCCGGGATCAGGTTCACAATGACCACGTCTTCTGGGGGTCACTTTTTCGGTAGGGGGGCTGCAGGTAGTGATGGTGGAATCAGAGGGAAAAGTTCGGAAGAAAACAGGAGAGAAGCCGCTCCATGACCACTAACCATAAAGACACATAGTGATAATGAATAGTGACGGCTTCAGGTATCAGTAGGCCCCTGGGCGACAGTGCCTCAGTGGGTCCCTTTGAAGTGAACTTCTTTGGTGGCATTAATGAAAAAACTAAAACTAAAGTTTCCTGTACCCAAAAATATTCCCTAATTTATCATCCAAAACGGTCCTCTCATTGTTTATTTTATATACAGCCCTATCATGGTTTTATTATATACAGCCCCCCTCATGGCTATTTTATATACAGCCCCTCATGGTTATATTATATACAGCCCCCTCATGGTTATATTATATACAGCCCCCCTCATGGCTATTTTATATACAGCCCCCTCATGGTTATATTATATACAGCCCCCTCATGGTTATTTTATAAACAGCCCCTCATGGTTATATTATATACAGCCCCCTCATGGTTATTTTATATACAGCCCCTCATGGTTATTATATATACAGCCCCTCATGGTTATTTTATATACAGCCCCTCATGGTTATTTTATATACAGCCCCTCATGGCTATATTATATACAGCCCCTCATGGTTATTTTATATACAGCCTCTCATGGTTATATTATATACAGCCCCCTCATGGTTATTTTATATACAGTCCCATCATGGTTATTTTATATACAGACCCCCTCATGGTTATTTTATATGCAGCCCTCTCATGGTTATATTATATACAGCCCCTCATGGTTATTTTATATACAGCCCCTCATGGTTATTTTATATACAGCCCCCTTATACTTATTTTATATACAACCCCTCATGGTTATTTTATATACAGCCCCCTTATACTTATTTTATATACAGCCCCTCAGGGTTATTTTTATATACAGCCCCTCATGGTTATTTTATATACAGCCCCATCATGGTTATTTTATATAGAGGCCCCTCATGGTTATTTTATATACAGCCCCTCATGGTTATTTTATATACAGCCCCCTCATGGTTATATTATATACAGCCCCCCTCATGGTTATTTTATATACAGCCCCTCGTGGTTATTTTATATACAGCCCCCTCATGGTTATTTTATATACAGCCCCCTCATGGTTATTGTATATACAGCCTCTCATGGTTATATTATATACAGCCCCCTCATGGTTATTTTATATACAGTCCCATCATGGTTATTTTATATACAGACCCCCTCATGGTTATTTTATATGCAGCCCTCTCATGGTTATATTATATACAGCCCCTCATGGTTATTTTATATACAGCCCCTCATGGTTATTTTATATACAGCCCCCTTATACTTATTTTATATACAGCCCCTCATGGTTATTTTATATACAGCCCCCTTATACTTATTTTATATACAGCCCCTCAGGGTTATTTTTATATACAGCCCCTCATGGTTATTTTATATACAGCCCCATCATGGTTATTTTATATAGAGGCCCCTCATGGTTATTTTATATACAGCCCCTCATGGTTATTTTATATACAGCCCCCTCATGGTTATATTATATACAGCCCCCCTCATGGTTATTTTATATACAGCCCCTCGTGGTTATTTTATATACAGCCCCCTCATGGTTATTTTATATACAGCCCCCTCATGGTTATTGTATATACAGCCCCTCATGGTTATTGTATATACAGCCCCCTCATGGTTATTTTATATACAGCCCCTCGTGGTTATTTTATCTAAAGCCCCTCGTGGTTATTTTATATACAGCCCCTCATGGTTATTTTATATACAGGCCCCTCGTGGTTATTTTATATACAGCTCCTCATGGTTATTTTATATACAGCCCCTCATGGTTATTTTATATAGAGCCCCTCGTGGTTATTTTATATACAGCCCCTCGTGGTTATTTTATATACAGCCCCTCATGGTTATTTTATATACAGCCCCTCATGGTTATTTTATATACAGCCCCTCGTGGTTATTTTATATACAGCCCCTCATGGTTATTTTATATACAGCCCCTCATGGTTATTTTATATACAGGCCCCTCACCGTTATTTTATATACAGCCCCTCATGGTTATTTTATATACAGCCCCCTCATGGGTATTATATATACAGCCCCCTCATGGTTATTTTATATACAGCCCCTCATGGTTATTTTATATACAGCCCCCTCATGGTTATATTATATACAGCCCCCCTCATGGTTATTTTATATACAGCCCCCTCATGGTTATTTTATATACAGCCCCTCATGGTTATTTTATATACAGCCCCCTCATGGTTATATTATATACAGCCCCTCATGTGTTATATTATATACAGCCCCCTCATGTGTTATATTATATACAGCCCCTCATGTGTTATATTATATACAGCCCCCTCATGGTTATATTATATACAGCCCCTCATGTGTTATATTATATACAGCCCCCTCATGTGTTATATTATATACAGCCCCTCATGTGTTATATTATATACAGCCTCCTCATGGATATTGTATATACAGCCCCCTCATGGTTATATTATATACAGCCCCCCTCATGGTTATTTTATATACAGCCCCTCATGGTTATATTATATACAGCCCCTCATGGTTATATTATATACAGCCCCTCATGGTTATTTTATATACAGCCCCTCATGGTTATTTTATATACAGCCCCTCGTGGTTATTTTATATACAGCCCCTCATGGTTATTTTATATACAGCCCCCTCATGGTTATTTTATATACAGCCCCTCATGGTTATTTTATATACAGCCCCTCATGGTTATTGTATATACAGCCCCCTCATGGTTATTGTATATACAGCCCCCTCATGGTTATTTTATATACTGCCCCCTCATGGTTATTTTAAATACAGCCCCTCATGGTTATTTTATATACAGCCCCCTCATGGTTATTTTATATACAGCCCCCTCATGGTTATTTTATAAACAGCCCCTCATGGTTATTTTATATACAGCCCCCTCATGGTTATTTTAATACAGCCCCCTCATGGGTATTTTATATACAGCCCCTCATGGTTATATTATATACAGCCCCTTATGGTTATTTTATATACAGCCCCTCATGGTTATTTTATATACAGCCCCCTCATGGTTGTTTTATATACAGTCCCCCTCATGGTTATTTTATATACAGCCCCTCATGGTTATTATATATACACCCTCCTCATGATTATTTTATATACAGCCCCCTTATACCTATTTTATATACAGCCCCCTCATGGTTATTTTATATACAGCCCTTCATGGTTATATTATGTACAGCCCCTCATGGTTATATTATATACAGCCCCTCATGGTTATTATATATACAGCCCCTCATGGTTATTTTATATACAGCCCCCTCATGGTTATTTTATAAACAGCCCCTCATGGTTATATTATATACAGCCCCTCATGGTTATTTTATATACAGCCCCTCATGGTTATTTTATATACAGCCCCTCATGGTTATTTTATATACAGCCCCTCATGGTTATTTTATATACAGCCCCCACATGGTTATTTTATATACAGCCCCTCATGGTTATTTTATATACAGCCCCCTCATGGTTATTTTAATACAGCCCCCTCATGGGTATTTTATATACAGTCCCTCATGGTTATATTATATACAGCCCCTTATGGTTATTTTATATACAGCCCCTCATGGTTATTTTATATACAGCCCCCTCATGGTTGTTTTATATACAGTCCCCCTCATGGTTATTTTATATACAGCCCCTCATGGTTATTATATATACACCCTCCTCATGATTATTTTATATACAGCCCCCTTATACCTATTTTATATACAGCCCCCTCATGGTTATTTTATATACATCCCTTCATGGTTATATTATGTACAGCCCCTCATGGTTATATTATATACAGCCCCTCATGGTTATTATATATACAGCCCCTCATGGTTATTTTATATACAGCCCCCTCATGGTTATTTTATAAACAGCCCCTCATGGTTATATTATATACAGCCCCTCATGGTTATTTTATATACAGCCCCTCATGGTTATTTTATATACAGCCCCTCATGGTTATTTTATATACAGCCCCTCATGGTTATTTTATATACAGCCCCCACATGGTTATTTTATATACAGCCCCTCATGGTTATTTTATATACAGCCCCCTCATGGTTATTTTAATACAGCCCCCTCATGGGTATTTTATATACAGCCCCTCATGGTTATATTATATACAGCCCCTCATGGTTATTTTATATACAGCCCCTCATGGTTATTTTATATACAACCCCTCATGGTTATTTTATATTATACAGCCCCTCATGGTTATTTTATATAAAGCCCCTCATGGTTATTTTCTATACAGCCCCCTTATACTCATTTTATATACAACCCCTTATAGTTATTTTATATACAGCCCCCTCGCGGTTATTTTATACCCCCCCCCCTTTACGCATTAATTAGATACAGCCCCCCTTAGCCCTATGTATTCCTTATGTACAACCTTATGTGGGCCCTCCTAGGAGCCCTAGGCCCCGGCACTTTCCCATGTATGCCCAGTGCTGGCGCCGGCTCTGGATAGTGACAACCTGGATAGTTCTGGGATAGAAAACTCCTTCAAGCATCAAAAAATGTTTTAAAAAATGAGCTGAACCTTTGTGTTTAAGTCATTTACGATGTGTCTCCCCTAGATATGGCTGAGCCCCTGTCTCTAAGATTCCATTATAGAGGCATTTACCATAGATAGGTCCGAGCTACTGTATCTAAATCTACAATAAAAAAACCTGTGTTACTGTAATAAAGCTGCCATTATAGACCAAACCTGCTGTATCTAAGCTGCCATTATAAACCAAACCTGCTGTATCTAAGCTGCCCTTGTAGGGTCAACTAACATACTTAACCCCTTAAGTATTTTCACTCCTAACTTTCAAAAATCCTAATAACTTTTTTTTAGTTTTCTGTGTACGGAGCTGTATGAGGCTTTACTAACTATTATACCGGCCCGTGTGCCGGAATTAAATTCCAAATGCATTGAAATTGACCAAAAAAATATTTTGTGCCATTTTCCTGTGGGCTTTTCTTTCGGCTCACACTGTGCGATCCAAATGACATCTCCCTTTAATTCTTTTGGTTGGTCACAGAAATTTTTATAGGTTTATTATGTTTTAGTAATTTAAAAAAAATGTTACTCTTTTGTACAAAAAAAATAATAATTTTTTTCAGGATGAACCGACGTTTTCATTGCTGAAATTTTGGGGGTTTTTGATCGCTTTTTATTAAAAATCTAGCATAATATAATTTGATAGATCTGACATTTTGGGACCTAACTTGTTTAGGATCAATTCTAAGGTAAGGGGGGTGATTTGAGCTTTTAGACTTTTGTTAAAAAATGTTTTGTTTTTACCTTTTTTTTATTTTTTACTATATTTTGAGACCCTCTGGGGTATTTGAACCTGAGGGGGTCTGACCGATCCTGACATAGACTGCACTACTACTTTATTGCAGTATATGGGGATTTTCCTATTGATCTAATATCTGTATAATAATATAATAGATCGCTGGGGCACTGAATGACAAGCCTGGGAGTCTCACAAAGACTCCCGGCTGTCACAGCAATGGATCTCCGCCCCTGATGATATCACCGGTGGCAACGATCCAGCCCAAGATGGTGGTGCCCAGGCGTTGCCGACACTTAAATCCCCCAGCGGTTTTGCCAAGGGCATTTAAATAGTCAACACCCGTGTCATGGTGCAGAACAGGGTCAGTGCCTATAAGTCTTAGCTCAGCCCCCCGGGTCTTCTTAAAGGTACAATGGGGGAGATGTGTCAATGTGTCGGTCTTTAGACCAGTGTGGAGTAGTACAAAACTGATCTCTGCTGCACCAGATTAATCATTGTGTCTGATGCTGGATAATTAAAGGGGTTGTCAGACATTGATATAATATTTACTGGGGGCTATTAAAAAAATAATCCTATACTTACCTCTCTCAGTTCTCCTATTGTCCCCTGGTCCATCAGAGCCATGCCACTGTTTGTTTACAGGGGCACGGTACCCCCGCTCTGACGACTTCCAGCGGCCTGGAACACCCACCAGACCCCTTTCCCAGTGTTTGCTGCAGTGCTGGAACAGGGACAGGTGGGCGTGCCAGGTAGGTTTATTTTTTTTAACAGCCCCTCCCCCTCCCAGCCCCCCAGTAAAGTTTTCATTAATATTGGACAACACCTGGTGTAGTATAAGACCGGCGAGTTGTGCTGAGCCCCTCCTATTAGTTGGTCTAGTTTACTGCACCACAATATTATATTTTCTGGCGCAGGTGCGATTTCCTGGCCACGCCCACTTTTTTTTTTTTTTTACCAAGGACCTGCCCCTTTTTTTCGGACAAGTCATAAAATTGCCTAAAAATGGTTTACAACCCTCCATAAATGTGGAGCATGGAATTTCTCCAGTATTCTGACCTGGACAGATTGATACATTGTATCACCGCAGACATTCCGGTGCAGGACGTTCTCCGCTACCGCCAGAAAAGACGATATTTTATATCCGGCGTCTCTGATATATGTGAGGAGGTTAATACCACGCTCATCACAGGAGCTGGGGGCGCCGCCGAGTCATTGACATTTGCTCTTGTGCACCAATCTATCGCTCCCCTGCTTGTAGGTGAGAAATGAGCCCAGTGGGGGACGGCAAGTAAATGACAGCACTTATCTAGTTAACAGGCGGCTGGGGGGGCTGCAGATGGGAACTTCTCAGGTTTTGTCTCATTTGGAGGTGCAGCGCTAAAAATGTCTCTTTCACGTATCAATATTTACATTTTCGGTGACTATTCTGTCAGGAATGCCATAAAAATAGCTTCTCCGGCAGCTGCTCGCAGCTTATTTAATGCATCATTTCATCGGAAGTTCAATTATAAATAGAGGGAAAAAATAGATATATTTGTTTAAGGAGGGGATGAGGCCGCCACAAAGACAACCTGCCATTTCCCTCCGATATTAGTATTATTTCCAGCAATTTTTTAGAAAATCACTTGGTGTGAAATGGAACTTTTAGTCAAAAACTTTTACTAAAGGAAATCTACCATCAAAATCCATCAGAAACTCATAGATCCGGGCACCGGGACTGTGTTACCTTCGTATATTTGTTATCCTCAGCCTCCTGCCTTCTAAAATCAATGTTTATAATTATGCTAATAAGTCAGAAGGGCTATGGGATGTGTTACCAGAGCCTCTCCGTGCTGCTGCTTCAAGGGGCACTTCCACGCTGCATGAGAGGGAGACAGTGTAATAGCCTGTGAAGCTAAAACATGGAGGGGCCCTGGCTCTTCTGACTCGTTAACATAATTATAAGGTTGGTTTGAGGAGGATAACAAAGATAAGAAGATATCACAGTCCCGGAGCTCGGATCTATGAGGAGGTAGATCTGGTTTATCAGGATGGATTGTGATGGGAGATTTCCTTTAAAAAAGTCCTCCAGTTTTTTATTCACTGGATCAGTCTTGATTCTGGCAACATATTAGATCCCTGATACAAAACACTGCATCCAGTATTGTCCCTGGAGAGATGTGTAATCAGACCTCACACTGCTGTGCTCTGTGCTCTCTGCAGCCAGTGTTATGTATTGTCCCTGGAGAGATGTGTAATCAGACATCACACTGCTGTGCTCTGTGCTCTCTGCAGCCAGTGTTATGTATTGTCCCTGGAGAGATGTGTAATCAGACATCACACTGCTGTGCTCTGTGCTCTCTGCAGCCAGTGTTATGTATTGTCCCTGGAGAGATGTGTAATCAGATCTTTGTGTATGTTGTTAGTAGCAGCAGGACTGTCATATATGGATTTATATTCCAGTTATTGTAGCTCCTCTGAGTGCATTGGAGGTGTGTCCTCACACTGCTGTGCTCTGTGCTCTCTGCAGCCAGCGTTACGTATAGTCCCTGGAGAGACATGTAATCAGACCTTTGTGTATGTTGTTAGTAGCAGCAGGACTGTGATATATGGATTTATATTCCAGGATTGTAGCTTCTCCAAGTGCACTGGGGCGTGTCCTCACACTGCTGTGCTCTGTTGGGATGTCCATGGAGAGATGTGTAATCATACCTGTGACACACTGGGGGTGTATCCTCACACTGCTGTGTTATTAGGTCTCTGCATTGATCTGCTCCACTGGGGCAGTGAAGAAGAACACAGCAGTGTGAGGACATGCCCCCAATGCCATGAAAATCCTGGAATAGGAAACCATTTTCACATGGCTCTATAGTCCCTGGAACCATGTTCCTGGGGTCATTTTAAAGATGAGAATATGCACGGCGGCTCAGTGGTTAGCATTACAGCCTTGCAGCGCTGGGGTCCTGGGTTCAAGTCCCAGCGTCAACATCTACAAAGAGTTTGTATGTTCTCTCCGTGTTTGTGTGGGTTTCCTCCAGGTCCTCCGGTTTCCTCCCACACTCCAAAACATACTGGTAGGATGATTAGATTGTGAGCCCATTGGGGACAGGGACTGATGTGACAAGCTCTGTGCAGCGCTGTGTAATCTGTGTGCGCTATATAAATAAAGAATTATTATTATTAGAGATCATGTGAGCTACAGAGCTGCAGACCCAGGGCGGTAAAGAAAGAGTCAGAACTGAATTTTTATCTGAAACTCACTCTTTCTATTTCTCTCTATTTCTTCTCATTCATTGACAGCAAGCAGTGATGTGTAGGATCAGTCACCAGAATCAAACTGATGGAGGTCGAAATTAAATCTGCAATATCCACATTCATCTGAATGACCTCCAGGTGCTGATGCCAGTGGGTGTCACATCTAGGACCTACTGTATCTGCTTCTAGATAATTGGGGCAGATGTATCTGAGTCTTATGCAGATTTTTTGGGGTTGTATTTTAGTGATTTTTTTGGAGCTTTTGGGTATTTTTTTTCAGCAGTTCTCCTGTTTTGCGCCTAATGTGTCCTTGTATTTCTCCTTCTTCCGGACGTTTGCTCCTGATCTAACATTTATTTGTGCTTAAAATGATGTAGATATTTGTGTAAAATCGCTTCAGTGCCGAACGTGTTTAGGAAAAGCAATGCAGAAAATTGTTACATTTGTGCCTAAAAAGTCACAAAACAAACCAGCGCTAGAGACCACGAAGACAAAAAAAAATAAAGGTTCAATAGAGACGCAAGAAGAGCTCAGGGAAGAAGAAAAAAGATAAATGACCCCCATTACCTGTTGTTCTTTTCCCAAGAATAATTCACCTCAATCTCCCCTGGAAGCCGCCGCCCGTTCTATTTATGTAACCATCTGTTGGCACCTGGTATAATGCGAGACGCCATCACAACATGAATTATTCACTGGAAAATATCTCTAACCACTCACAGGACACAATGTTATCCCTCACTTGTCATAGAAAAGCTACATGTTACAGGAAATCACAGGAGCAAACATTATCCAAATTTCTTTTAATAATATATCTATCTATCCATCTCATATCTATCTATCTCCTATCTATCTATCTATCCATCTATCTATCTATCTATCTATATCCTATCTATCTATCTATCTATCTATCTATATCCTATCTCTCTATCTATCTATCTATCTATCTATCTATCTATCTATCTATCTATCTAATATCTATCTCATATCTATCTATCTATCTATCTATCTCCTATCTATCTATCTATCTATCTATCTCATATCTATCTATCTATCTATCTATCTATCTATCTATCTATCTATCTATCTATCTATCATCTCCTATCTATCTCATATCTATCTATCTATCTCCTATCTATCTATCTATCTATCTATCTATCTCATATCTATCTATCTATCTATCTATCTATCTATCTATCTCCTATCTATCTCATATCTATCTATCTATCTCATATCTATCTATCTATCTATCTATCTATCTATCTATCTATCTCCTATCTATCTATCTATATCCTATCTCCTATCTATCTATCTATCTCATATCTATCTATCTCCTATCTATCTATCTATCTATCTCATATCTATCTATCTCCTATCTACCTATCTCATATCTATCTATCTATCTATCTCATATCTATCTATCTATCTCATATCTATCTATCTATCTATCTCATATCTATCTATCTATCTATCTATCTATCTATCTATCTCTCATTAGGCTACTATCCACTATTCTGTAGATGGGGATACAAAGTTGGGTCAACATCTTTAAACCTTTATCATACATTTACTAGGGCCCTTAGGGGTGTAAGCTAAAGTGTTTTTCCCATTGGAAAGGGACAGGATGTAATTTGCTGATCGTTGGGGGTCTCAGTGATGGGACCCCCACAGATCACGAAAACAGGAGTCCAATGGGGTCCACTGTACCCCCCTGCACCCTTCATACTCTGCAATCTCTGTCTGCTCCATAGAGATAAGGGGGGCAGCTTGGCCATGTGCGACAGGCTGCACCGGTCATCTTGGGGAGCTGATTACATTGGTACATTGGACCCCCATTCTCTTGAGCTGGAGGAGTCCCATCATTGAGAACCCCATCAGCAAGTTATCTGCTTTGTGGGAAACTCCCTTTAAAAATCAGAGACAAGTCAACATCTACAACAACAGCTTCATAATAATAATAACAATAATAATAATAATAATAATAACAATAATAATAATAATAATAACAATAATAATAACAATAATAATAACAATAATAACAATAATAATAACAATAATAATAACTATAATAATAATAATAGCAATAATAATAATAATAATAATAATAACAATAATAATAATAATAATAACAATAATAATAACTATAATAATAATAATAGCAATAATAATAATAATCATAACAATAATAATCATAACAATAATAATAATAACAATAATAATAACAATAATAATAATAACAATAATAATAATAATAACAATAATAATAATAATAACAATAATAATAACAATAATAATAATAACAATAATAATAATAATAACAATAATAATAACAATAATGATAATAATAACAATTATAACAATAACAATAATATTATTATTATTATTATTATTAACAATGACCACCATAGTATCATGGTGTAATCTATTGGTGATATTATTCATTTGTGTTATTTATAGTGTCTGTTATTATTGCCTTATTTTTCGCATTATTATTTTCATTACTAGTATTTTTGTACAAAAATACATATTTTTTTCCTCCCATAAATAATCTTTTATTTTATTATCATTCTATGCACTTTGCCTCCTGCTTTCTCTCTATTCTGTAGATATGACTTTTATGTTATTTTTCGCCTTGCTCTCCTGACTTTCCTCTCTGGGAATAGATGAAAGCCGCGCGGCTCGTGCTGTCACCCGGCCAGGAGTATTTTTATCATTAGGTCTGTTGTTTTTATTGCTTTCCTGAAAAGGTATAAAAGCTTTGTGTGGCGAGTCGTCACCTCATCCCCTGCCCCCACGTAGCCGCTCATTTGCGCGCTGACATTGCCACGTCCTTCACCTGACACAATCCAAGCATCAGGCGGCTCCAGGCTTCGCATTGCTGATTATCGTCATAGAAGAGGAAGATGCACTTTGGTTTAGTGAGATACAAAAAGTTCTTCATGGGAACCTGTCAGCAGGATTGTCCAGTGGAAGGGTAACAACGTCCACCTCACTATATGTTAGGCATCTCCCCTCTGATCACTACAGACCAAGGGGGCCAGATAAACCTTTCTGCATGTGGGTGTTACAAAGACCTCAAACCTCCTGACATGTATCCAATAAAAAAGTTATCCAACCCCATATAATCCACCGGAGTGTAGATATTGTGACGGCGACCCATGGTGGTCACACATGCTCAGTAGTGTCCAGTCCCACCAGTTACGTGACTCCTGGTATTGTGTACAGTGTTAGACAAGGGTAACCCATCATCCCACACGAATAAGACCCCAGTGTCCTCCAAATTAGGTTAACTTCTACTGTATCTACAGGCCCCACCGGATAACCCTCTGATGCTCCGGTGGGCCAGTCCGACACTGATTGTAAAGGGCAGCCTGGAAATTTACTAAAGCTGAAAACTACTACCTCTGTTTTTCCATATTATTTTCTCCACCAGAGGATGTGATAAAAGCCCTATATGTGCAAATATGTTGGAGTAAATTAAGGAAAAGAAGAAGAAAAACCATAGATTTTCACTGTTGATGGATGATAGATAGATATATAGATATGAGATAGATAGATAGATAGATATGAGATGATAGATAGATAGATAGATATGAGATAGATAGATAATAGATAGAAAGATATGAGATAGATAGATAGATAGATAGATAGATATGAGATAGATAGATATGAGATAGATAGATAGATAGATAGATAGATAGATAGATAGATAGATATGAGATGATAGATAGATAGATATGAGATAGATAGATAATAGATAGAAAGATATGAGATAGATAGATAGATAGATAGATAGATAGATAGATAGATAATAGATAGAAAGATATGAGATAGATAGATAGATAGATAGATAGATATGAGATAGATAGATATGAGATAGATAGATAGATAGATAGATAGATATGAGATAGATAGATAGATAGATATGAGATAGATAGATAGATATGAGATAGATAGATAGATAGATAGATAGATAGATATGAGATAGATAGATAGATAGATAGATAGATAGATATGAGATAGATAGATAGATATGAGATAGATAGATAGATAGATAGATATGAGATAGATAGATAGATAGAAAGATATGAGATAGATATGAGATAGATAGATAGATAGATAGATAGATAGATAGATAGGAGATAGATAGATATGAGATAGATAGATATGAGATAGATAGATATGAGATAGATAGATAGATATGAGATAGATAGATAGATAGATAGATAGATAGATATGAGATAGATAGATAGATAGATAGATATGAGATAGATAGATATGAGATAGATAGATAGATATGAGATAGATAGATAGATAGATAGATAGATAGATAGATATGAGATAGATAGATAGATAGATAGATATGAGATAGATAGATAGATAGATATATATAGATGACAGCACATATGGCAGTGAGTGCACAGTATTTACAGTACATATATTATTACTGTTTATATGATAATGTAATGTTGCACTTATTTACTTCTAAAAAAATTGTGTTTCACATGCATCTTTATGTAAATTAGATGCACGCCCATTTCTTAACACTTCGTTAGCTCATTAGCAGAACCATCTGTCTTTAAAGGGGTTTTCCATTTTTATGTAAATCTTCACTTAATCCTCGCATAATGAAAAGTTCTACAACTTTCTGATAGACATTGGGGCGGATTTACTAATGAGAAGATCCAGGTGCACATGATTTGCTCTACGGGAAGGGGGTGCGGCTTAGCAGAAAGGGGCGGGATTCAAACTGCCAAATTGTTTGCAGAAAATGTGCTGAATTGTAATGTACCCAGCAATGTACTGTACATGCTATGTCTGTGTTGGTGTATGTTGGTGTTGTGTTGTGTTGATACCTGTATATCGCCCTGCGGGTGCAGTATGTAGATGTATGAATGTAATGTATGTAATTGTACATGTTCAGTACATATGCATGCATGAAGGTGTGTGTATAGATTATACTGTATGTTTCTATGTGTGCAGGAATATTATTATATATATGTAAACATGAGTATATAAGTGCATGTATTTACGAATGTGTATATTTATGTAAGTAGTTGTATTCAGTATATACAGTATATATAGATAGATAGATGTGTGTGTGTCTAACTGTATCATACATAACTGTATATAAATATATATACATGTACATATCTTAACTTATATGTGTGTATTATACCTACCTGTACATATATGTGTGTATTATACTCTACCTGTACATATATATGTGTATTATACCCTACCTGTGCATATATGTGTGTATTATACCCTACCTGTACATATATATGTGTATTATACCCTACCTGTACATATATGTGTGTATTATACCCTACCTGTGCATATATGTGTGTATTATACCCTACCTGTACATATATATGTGTATTATACCCTACCTGTACATATATGTGTGTATTATACCCTACCTGTACATACACTCACCGGCCACTTTATTAGGTACACCTGTCCAACTGCTCGTTAACACTTAATTTCTAATCAGCCAATCACATGGCATCAGCTCAGTGCATTTAGGCATGTAGACATGGTCAAGACAATCTCCTGCAGTTCTCCCGAGCATCAGTATGGGGAAGAAAGGTGATTTGTGGCCTTTGAACGTGGCATGGTTGTTGGTGCCAGAAGGGCTGGTCTGAGTATTTCAGAAACTGCTGATCTCCTGGGATTTTCACACACAACTATCTCTAGGGTTTACAGAGAATGGTCCGAAAAAGAAAAAACATCCAGTGAGCGGCAGTTCTGTGGGCGGAAATGCCTTGTTGATGCCAGAGGTCAGAGGAGAATGGGCAGACTGGTTCGAGCTGATAGAAAGGCAACAGTGACTCAAATCGCCACCCGTTACAACCAAGGTAGGCAGAAGAGCATCTCTGAACTCACAGTACGTCGAACTTTGAGGCAGATGGGCTACAGCAGCAGAAGACCACACCGGGTGCCACTCCTTTCAGCTAAGAACAGGAAACTGAGGCTACAATTTGCACAAACTCATCGAAATTGGACAGTAGAAGATTGGAAAAACGTTGCCTGGTCTGATGAGTCTCGATTTCTGCTGCGACATTCGGATGGTAGGGTCAGAATTTGGCGTCAACAACATGAAAGCATGGATCCATCCTGCCTTGTATCAGCGGGTCAGGCTGGTGGTGCTGGTGTCATGGATCCATCCTGCCTTGTATCAGCGGCTCAGGCTGGTGGTGGTGGTGTCATGGATCCATCCTGCCTTGTATCAGCGGCTCAGGCTGGTGGTGGTGGTGTCATGGATCCATCCTGCCTTGTATCAGCGGCTGAGGCTGGTGCTGGTGTCATGGATCCATCCTGCCTTGTATCAGCGGCTCAGGCTGGTGGTGGTGGTGTCATGGATCCATCCTGCCTTGTATCAGCGGCTCAGGCTGGTGGTGGTGGTGTCATGGATCCATCCTGCCTTGTATCAGCGGGTCAGGCTGGTGGTGCTGGTGTCATGGATCCATCCTGCCTTGTATCAGCGGGTCAGGCTGGTGGTGGTGCTGGTGTCATGGTGTCTTTGGGCCCCTTGGTACAACGCCACAGCCTACCTGAGTATTGTTGCTGCCCATGTCCATCCCATTATGAGCACAATGTACCCTGTAACATCTGATGGCTACTTTCAGCAGGATAATGTGCCATGTCATAAAGCTGGAATCATCTCAGACTGGTTTCTTGAACATGACAATGAGGTCACTGGACTCAAATGGCCTCCACAGTCACCAGATCTCAATCCAATAGAGCATCTTTGGGATGTGGTGGAACGGGAGATTCGCATCATGGATGTGCAGCCGACAAATCTGCGGCAACTGTGTGATGCCATCATGTCAATATGGACCAAAATCTCTGAGGAGCTTCCAGCACCTTGTTGTATCTATGCCACGAAGAATTGAGGCAGTTCTGAAGGCAAAAGGGGGTCCAACCCGTTACTAGCATGGTGGACCTAATAAAGTGGCCGGTGAGTGTATATGTGCATATATGTGTGTATTATACTCTACCTGTACATATATTTGTGTATATGCGTGAATGTATGTGCATGCAATGTATGTATATGCCTCCACCTGTACATGTGTGTGTATAATATGTGTAAATTTCCCAATTTACCAAAGCTAAAAAGTTTCCAATGACTTTTACGTTACTTTCCTTTAATGATAATCAGAATAATCAACTATTAAAAAAGTGACATAAAACGATAACGACGCATAATTAACAAGGTATGGAACGTAATTATCTCACACCGACGTTTTGTGTCCAAATTAACTTCTTTGCAGGTTTTTTTTTTATGCCAATAACAACACGGAGCGGATGATGCGTCTGCGGAGGACTTTGATGTCTCCTCCTCTGTCTCGTCCGCTCCCCTCGTGTTTTCTATCATAAAACTTTATGACTATTATGAGCGGCCAATTATCTGCAGGAAGCGCAGTATGAATAGGTACATAACCAGGAGACGTATGGACAATCCAATGTTCCAGATTTCATTTTAATTTACTTTAGTTTCAGACTTTAATGTATCGAAATTGTATTTTTAGCCCTCGCTGATCAATGGGTCTAAATGTGGAAACTTCAGTAATTGACGTCAACTTTTAATGACTCAAAAACTTGACTTTTGCCTCAGAGCTACAGCATGAAAATAATGGAAGATGTTAGAATATTCTGAAACTTTCTCCAAAGGGAGGTGCCTGAGCATAAGGTTCCTTGTGTCCTGCACAGGTGTATGATCACACGGTTTATCTGGAGTTCTGTGGTTTATCCAACGGCTCTGATTCTCAACGTTGACCCAGGAATCTGATCTATTGAAGACTTGACCTGACTCTGATCCTGCTCTGACCTGACCTTGCATTCTGTCTATCTGCTGCCTGCCCTGACCTATGACTAAACCTTGCATTCTGTCTATCTGCTGCCTGCTCTGACCTCCGGCTTGTCCTTGCATTCTGTCTATCAGCTGCCTGTCCTCACCTATGGCCTGACCTTGCATTCTGTCTATCTGTCGCCTGCCCTGACCTCTGGCCCGACTTTGCATTCTCTCTATCTGCCGCCTGCCATGACCTCTGACCTGACCTTGCATTCTCTCTATCAGCTGCCTGCCATGACCTCTGGCCTGACCTTGCAGTCTGTCTATCTGCTGCCTGCCCTGGCCCATGACTAGACCATGCATTCTGACTATCTGCTGCCTGCCCTGACCTTCGGCTTGTCCTTGCATTCTGTCTATCAGCTGCCTGTCCTGACCTTGCATTCTGTCTATCTGCTGCCTGCTCTGACCTCCGGCTTGTCCTTGCATTCTGTCTATCTGTCGCCTGCCCTGACCTCTGGCCCGACCTTGCATTCTGTCTATCTGCCGCCTGCCCTGATCTCTGGCCTGACCTTGCATTCTGTGTATCTACTGCCTGCCCTGACCACTGCCCTGACCTTGCATTCTGTGTATCTGCTACCTGTCCTGACCTCTGGCCTGGATTTTTTCTGATTGCCGCCTAAACAGAACTTTGACTGCCTTTGGCTTCCCACTAGTGTCCTCTGACCTACCAGCTGTCACCTACATTGAGACTACTTTGCTTCGCCCATTAGCCTCCTTACATTGTGTCCCCCAGTTTCATGTCACATTGTAGCCACTTTGTTATTGTGCTCCCAGCTCCCCTTCTTATTACAGCCCCCTCCAATATCATCTATCCATCCATCCTTTTTATCTATCTGCACATGCACTAATAACCTGCAGGTGTCGCTGTTGTTACTGATGTCCAATAAACACTTTTATCTACACTTCAGATTTTATCCCCAGATGGAAGTAGAATCCATCACTTGTCATCTTATCCGTCCCTGATTGCTGTATAACAACATAGTCGTTGTATAGGACCTGGAAAAACCCAAATGGGGGTTCGGAATATCGGCTACTGAGCAGGACCAGTCGTGTTGTGGATCATTCCTGGTGTTTGGTGCTTTAAACTATTTAGTTTTCTAGAAGAAAAATTAAAGAATAATAGATGGCTTTTGAGCTGTGCAGCTTCCCAGTATAACATAGTGGTAGCACGCAGCGCTCTCTAATAAAACCTAATATATAGGACTGCAGAGCCAACGTCATGTCCTAGTCTACACTGCAAAGCATTCATGTGTCATGTGGCAAGGGAGTGGAGCTGACCTGTAATGCCAATCACAATCTGACCAGTAGGGAATGAAATTACAGCTCATATTAGCCAGGGACAACTGCTTTAAATAAGATTGCAAAAAATTAAAAAAAAAATTTGAAAAAATAAAATGGAAAACGAAGGAAAAAAAGCTTCACTACAAAATGCTTTATTACTGAGAAGAAAATCAAACAAAATACAAAACTTTACAAAATAATAAAAATCTTGAAAAAACCCAATTAATGTTGGCACATTAGTAACAAGTATAAAACCATTAAGTTTTACACGGGTACATAAAAAAAATCCATAAAAAAATTCCAATTTAAAAAAAACATATATGGAACAAATTACATTCATCCTGCCAAAAAATTTATAAACCCAAAGAAATATTTGTTATATTTGTAGCCCAAAATGGTTTTAGTAAAAAAATACATCCCATCCCTCAAAAGACAAGTCCCCAGAAAAGTAATGGTCTTGGAATGTGGTGACACAAAAAATATTTTTATCGAAAGACGGTAAAAAATATACATAAAAATATACATAAGTAACAAAGAAAAGTAAACAGATGATCTCTATAAAAAATTGTAGCGTTCCTAAAGGGTCAGGAATCCAAAAGTTGTTGTCCCCACCAATTGGGGACGGTGCAGGTTGTTTGTAGTATATCGAATGGCAAGGCAAAGTATGAAAGGGTGAATCCGATCTGTTTTATAAGGGGTTCCTGGACTGGGGACCCCCCAAATATGACAATCATATACCTTAATTAAGAATAAGGACTAGGGTTCTTAAGAAGAGACCCTCAATGGGGTTGTCAGCTGTTGGTGTATTGATAATTAGAGTTGAGTAAATTTCCAAAATTTGATTTACTTGATTTTTTTAAACAAAATCTTGTTGAGTTTGAATGAAATTGGTCCAAACCAAAAAGTTGTGGAGCCCCTATCTGCCGTCATGGAGCCCTTTCCAACATAGCCTGGCACTGTGCCCCAGGAGACTCCCAAAAAGTTGCCACCCTCTTGGATCCCTGAGGTGGCCCTTTGGGACCAGGCTCTTCCATTGGTGAAGAGTTATAGCTGAAGTTTTCAGGGGGTATCCCCCGAGCAGGGCACTTCATAGGGCGGCATGGTGCCTCAGTGATTAGCATTACTGCCTTGAAGCATGGTGGTTCAGTGGTTAGCATTACAGCCTTGCAGCGCTGGGGTCCTGGGTTCAAGTCCCAGGGTCAACATCTGCAAAGAGTTTGTATGTTCTCTCCGTGTTTGCGTGGGTTTCCCCCGGGTCCTCCGATTTCCTCCCACACTCCAGAACATACTGGTAGGTTGATTAGATTGTGATCCCCATTGGGGACAGGGACTGATCTGACAAACTCTGTGCAGCGCTGCGTAATCTGTGTGCGCTATATCATTAAAGGGATTATTGTAATAGATGTCTGTGAGTGGGATAGGTTATCAGTATCGGTTTGGAGTGGTTCCCACACTCAGGACCCCCATAATCTAGCAGCTTCTGACACATGAATCATAAACAAGGTCTTCTCCAGGAACTTGATGGTGGCTGCAATACTTGAGTTTGACCACTACACAGAGAATGGCGCTGGATCTCCACTCTGTCTGAATCAGCCAAATAGTGACAGTCCTAAATGTTGGTGCCCCTGACCGGCCCAACCCTCCTGATCAGATGTTGATGACCTCACTGGTGGAGAGGTCATCGAAATCCCCAAACTTGAAGACCCTTTAATACACAATCCTCAGTTCTTTTTGTAGGTGCTCAAGGGTTAGATTTGAAAGACTCGGCTCCGCATTGATCCTTCTTAATTTTTTTTTTCCACTTTTTTTTTTATGATTTTATCTTTTTATAACAAGTATTAATAATGGTCCTATATTTGCAAAATACATCAAAGGAAATAAAAGTATCTCAGTAGGAAAGAACCTGAAATTACGATGTGTCAATTGTTAATTATTCCTATATGCCAGTGATTATTATTAATCTATAAAAGCAGCGCAGCATTTGTCTTTCCGTGTTGCTGCGCTCTCGCTTTACTTCCTTTAAGATGATGAAATGATCAATAATCTTGGATGCAGCTGCTTCGTGGGGCTGGAAAACTGCCAAGCGGCTCCTCCAGCGAGAAAGACAAAGGAAAACTTGTAGCAATTTCCCAGAGTAGGAGCACAGCACAAAGCTTTGTTATTGTCCCATTGTATCCTGATAGTAAAGTTTATAGGGAAATTTCTCACCGGAATGAAGGAAAACAGGGATATTCAATATATATATATAACTATATTATACCCCAGAGCTGCACTCACTATTCTGCTGCTGGTGCAGTCACTGTGTACATACATGACATTACTTATCCTGTACTGGCCCTGAGTTACATCCTGTATTATACCCCAGAGCTGCACTCACTATTCTGCTGCTGGTGCAGTCACTGTGTACATACATGACATTACTTATCCTGTACTGATCCTGAGTTACATCCTGTATTATACCCCAGAGCTGCACTCACTATTCTGCTGCTGGTGCAGTCACTGTGTACATACATGACATTACTTATCCTGTACTGACCCTGAGTTACATCCTGTATTATACTCCAGAGCTGCACTCACTATTCTGCTGCTGGTGCAGTCACTGTGTACATACATGACATTACTTATCATGTACTGATCCTGAGTTACATCCTGTATTATTCTCCAGAGCTGCACTCACTATTCTGCTGCTGGTGCAGTCACTGTACATACATGACATTACTTATCCTGTACTGATCCTGAGTTACATCCTGTATTATACTCCAGAGCTGCACTCACTATTCTGCTGCTGGTGCAGTCACTGTGTACATACATGACATTACTTATCCTGTACTGATCCTGAATTACATCCTGTATTATACCCCAGAGCTGCACTCACTATTCTGCTGCTGGTGCAGTCACTGTGTACATACATGACATTACTTATCCTGTACTGATCCTGAGTTACATCCTGTATTATACCCCGGAGCTGCACTCACTATTCTGCTGCTGGTGCAGTCACTGTGTACATACATGACATTACTTATCCTGTACTGATCCTGAGTTACATCCTGTATTATACCCCAGAGCTGCACTCACTATTCTGCTGCTGGTGCAGTCACTGTGTACATACATGACATTACTTATCCTGTACTGATCCTGAGTTACCTCCTGTATTATACCCCAGAGCTGCACTCACTATTCTGCTGCTGGTGCAGTCACTGTGTACATACATGACATTACTTATCCTGTACTGATCCTGAGTTGCATCCTGTATTATACACCAGAGCTGCACTCACTATTCTGCTGCTGGTGCAGTCACTGTGTACATACATGACATTACTTATCCTGTACTGATCCTGAGTTACATCCTGTATTATACCCCAGAGCAGCACTCACTATTGTGTATGTGGAGTATAATGAGTTGCACTCTGACCCGTATGGACCCCATGGTGACCCTGAGTCCTTTGTATGAATAATGAAGCAGTCACACATGGGTCACATGTGTAGTGGGATGTGTGACCCCTCTTTATACATAGAGATGGAGTCATTGCTCCTGTTCATGTGACCAATAGGAGTCCAATCCTGTGCTTTGTTAGTGTTACACTAAGGGCTGGTCCTTTCAGGGGTTAATATGTGTAGATAAGTAATAGTAATATCAGACATTGCTCTGTCCTTACTGTACATGGAATAACCTTCTGGAAGACTCTGATCTCCTGTAGTCAGGATCCCATTGAAGCGCGAGGTAAGTGGCCACTCAGGGTGAAGCACCACTCGTCCTCCGCGCCCGCTCACCTGCATTTCTGGGCATCAGGAGAAAGTCGCTTGGATAATTTTGGAAATATTCTTCCATCAGACCCTCTCCTTGTCCGTGCAGAATCCCATAAAGCACAGAGCAGACCAGTGTAACCCTTTCTCCCCCGGATGAGCCGCCAGCCCCTCCCCCAGCTTTATGTCCTGCTCTAATATACACATCATATACATAAATCACATTTTATACATTGTATTACCGCCGCGCCGTCCTATTACACGTCTCATAGACTTCACATAGAATTAACATTCCGGGGTCATAAAATAATAAGTTGTGTCGCTTTTGTTGGAAAATCTGTAAGAAATTAATTAGAGAAGTTTACAAGAAAGATAATCAGACGAAAACAAGAAAGTGATGGAGATCAGCGCAATGTGACGGCTTTATCTTTTATAGAAATGAGTTTTGTAATTAGTCTCAATTATCCTAGATGGAATATTATAAATATAGTGAGATAGATACTAATCTACTCAGCTCCTCCTGCTCTATAACATGCTGCCTGCAGATAGGACACTATGTACACTCTGCTCAGCTCCTCCTGCTCTATAATATGCTGCATGCAGATAGGACACTATGCACAATCTGCTCAGCTCCTCCTGCTCTATAACATGCTGCCTGCAGATAGGACACTATGTACAATCTGCTCAGCTCTTCCTGCTCTATAACATGCTGCCTGCAGATAGGACACTATGTACAATCTGCTCAGCTCCTCCTGCTCTATAATATGCTGCATGCAGATAGGACACTATGCACAATCTGCTCAGCTCCTCCTGCTCTATAACATGCTGCCTGCAGATAGGACACTATGTACAATCTGCTCAGCTCCTCCTGCTCTATAACATGCTGCCTGCAGATAGGACACTGTATAATCTGCTCAGCTCCTCCTGCTCTATAACATGCTGCCTGCAGATAGGACACTATGTACAATCTGCTCAGCTCCCCCTGCTCTATAACATGCTGCCTGCAGATAGGACACTATGCACAATCTGCTCAGCTCCCCCTGCTCTATAACATGCTGCCTGCAGATAGGACACTATGTACAATCTGCTCAGCCCATCCTGCTCTATAACATGCTGTCTGCACATAGGACACTATGTACAATCTGCTCAGCTCCTCCTGCTCTATAACATGCTGCCTGCAGATAGGACACTATGTACAATCTGCTTAGCTCATCCTGCTCTATAACATGCTGCCTGCAGATAGGACACTATGTACAATCTGCTCAGCCCATCCTGCTCTATAACATGCTGTCTGCACATAGGACACTATGTACAATCTGCTCAGCTCCTCCTGCTCTATAACATGCTGCCTGCAGATAGGACACTATGTACAATCTGCTTAGCTCATCCTGCTCTATAACATGCTGCCTGCAGATAGGACACTATGTACAATCTGCTCAGCTCCTCCTGCTCTATAACATGATGCCTGCAGATAGGACACTATGTACAATCTGCTCAGCTCCTCCTGCTCTATAACATGCTGCCTGCAGATAGGACACTTTGTACAATCTTCTCAGCTCCTCCTGCTCTATAACATGCTGCCTGCAGATAGGACACTATGTACCATCTGCTCAGCTCCTCCTGCTCTATAACATGCTGCCTGCAGACAGAACACTATGTAGGGGGGTAGGGGGGTTGACAGTGCTGTCTGTATGTGGCTGAGAGGACTATGGATGCTGGACTCTCCTACACAGAATAGTGAGGTACAAGATTTCCCCTTTTCACTGTCAGTCCCTCCATCCCAGTCTGTGATTCTACTAAACTTTAAAGCAAACCTATCACCAGGAATGTTATGTTTAGCTGGTGACAGGTTCCAATAGCCTTTGCCATGCTTGTTTTTAAAATGCCTTTGTCAGCATTCTAAATACTACTACCACTACTTTATAAAACTTTATTTCACATTACCTGGCTCCCTGTCATCAGCATGTGGTGATGGTGGAAGGTGGAAGCTGTGTGCCTGTGTTTCAGTATCCTCATGCATTCTTCTGCTGCTCAACACTCATCCAGCTCTCTCCTCCCACCACTTCTTGTCATGTGCATTGAGCAGGCAGGGGAGGGGGGGGGGCGGTGTGGAGGAATGTAAGAAAGATGCAAAAAAGAGACTGAGACATAGGTGCAATGGCTGGTGCAACTCAACTCTTTACCCCCAACAGGCCCCCGCGACTCGCCATACCCTGCTGAAAGGGAGACAGGTAATGCGAAATAAAGTTTTATAAAGCAGTAGCAGCATTCAGAAAACAAATGCATTTTTTAAAATCTGTTGCCAGCAAAAAAAATGACATTCCTGGTGAGAGGTTTCACTGTTTATATCATGCATCATGGGGGTCTGTAGGCATCCTAAATTTGACTCGGCTTAAGGGCAGATACAGGAAGTGGTTAGACTCTGCCCATTTCTTTGTTGCTGAGGAAGATTTCTGACAAGTAGCTTCAAAACAGAAAATGCCATAACCGGAAAGAAAAGAGAGAGCAACACAATACGGGCATCGTTCTGTTTGTTCTGTTGGAATCACATATGACAATTTGTTAAAAATCCTAAAATGTGACTTTGGGTTCACATTTTAACACTAAATTAAATATTAGCAAGTATCTCAAAAATTCCAAAGAGGAACAAAAAACCGGGCACCTTAATCTCTGTTTTTATAAAATTAAAAATTCTTTATTAAAATATTCCTACCTCTGGCATATTCATTTCACAGCTGAACATGTATTATGCAAATATCATTCCCCCTGTTTGATATAATTATAAAAATATTTATTTTTTCACTTGAACAGGTGGAATGAATAAATATTTCTGATCACCTAAAGCGAAAAAAAAAAATGTAAAATGGGTAATGTGTAAATCTGGCAATGAAGTGTCTCCGCTTTCTAGCGCTTCCCAGATATTCCGATGGGCAGTGAGGAGGAGAGTGGGAGAGGTTTGCTGGGAGAAGCAGATGGCAGCAGTCAGGATTTATCCAGTTTCGGCAGATCTTTCCTTTACACCTGGCACTGGAGGTGTGAGCCGCGCCCCTCACTCGACACAGATGTTCTCGTACATTTGGAAGTCCAACAGAACTTTCCTGCTCAAAAAGTTGCTGCACTGAATGTGAGCGCTTGTAATGCAAGACCAGCACTTTATTAGAGCACCTGTATTTTGTTAGGAATTTCACAATCCCTCTATTTCCTATTTCCAGCATTGCTCTACATCTATGTATTTACTGTTTATGTAAAAAGGAAAAGTGAAGTTATTATATATCTTTGCTATTGTACTGTTATAATGGTCGCATTTATATTTTTAAAAATTCCCCTCTACAAAAAGTAAAAATTAAAAAATTAGACTGCAAGGAGCCACCCCTAGGGGGAGCTAAAGGGTTTAGTGCCTAATTTTTCATATTGAGCTCAATGCTCTCCTAGTGATGGATGCAGGAGACTTAAAAAAAAGAGATATAGAGTTACTGGAGCACTAGTATATATAAAGTAGCAATATAATATAAAGCAAAAGACCTACTCCCTCGGGTGCCAGATGAGTAAAGGAGTTGTGATCCTAGATTTCTGTTTTCCATACAAGTGATGTTGATGATCGTGGTCCCTGTGCCTGAGCAATTATCAGAATGTACATCTATAATAGGTGATACATTATGACAATGTTTATACATTTAAAAATGCAGGTAATAAAATCAGCATTTACAGACATCAAGGGTTTTTATCATAACATAAATAAAAGTGAAGAGAGTTATAGATGTATTGGAGGATACAGGGGTGAACCAAGCCTCTCTGCTGACTGGGGCCAACTATAGAAATATGGCTCTGCACAGAGACAGTCCCACACCTCTCTTCACAGTCAGCCTCCCTTTATATTTCCCTCTCCTCACAGTCATTCCCCCCTTTATATTTCCCTCTCCTCACAGTCATTCCCCCCTTTATATTTCCCTCTCCTCAAAGTCACCCCCCCTTTATATTCCCCTCTCCCCACAGTCAGCTCCCTTTATATTCCCCTCTCTTCACAGTCAGCCTCCCTTTATACTCCCCTCTCCTCACAGTCATCCCCCTTTATATTCCCTTTTCCTCCTCACAGTCAGCCTCCCTTTATATTTCCCTCTCCTCACAGTCATCCCCACCTTTATATTCCCCTCTCCTCCTCACAGTCAGCCTCCCTTTATACTTCCCTCTCCTCACAGTCATCCCCCCCTTATATGCCACCCTCCGAACAGTCAGCCTCCCTTTATATTTTCCTCTCCTCACAGTCAGCCTCCCTTTATATTTCTCTCTCCTCACAATCAGCCTCCCTTTATATTTCCCTCTCCTCAAAGTCTGCCTCCCTTTATATTCCCCCCTCCACACAGTCAGCCCCCCTTTATATTTGAACCCTCCTACAGGTTCCCACTTTTGATGTTTGGAGCAAGGGTCTGTGCAGCATGTATTTCACAGCCACCGAAACGCAGTCAGCGAATTTTCATATGTGGAAATTTGTTGGCTGCAGCAAGTGGCAGGAATGCCCCACGCCAGCCCACTCCCTGCCGGCCACGCCCACCCCCGGCTTGTCATGTCCCCTGGCATGGAGGTGACGGAAGGTGGGAAATAATCTCAAGTGCTAGCATTTCTGCTCATATAAACATAATGAAAGTAGTCCAGGGGTCCACCACCAGTCGAAAGAAGCCTGTTGCCATTATCCTGAAAGGGGCGGTGCCTGAGCTCAACCTCGTGCCAAGTAGAATAGAGGGGAGCCAAAAAGTTAGCTGGGAGACCACAGAGGACAATATTGCAGTACTCCAAGCAGAAGATGGAGAAGACATGGCCTTTCATTTTGTAGACTGTTAGTTGAGAAAGGATTGGATGCTAAAGATGTTCTTCGGGTGGCAGGTTATAGTGAGGGCCTGGATGTAGAGCTAAAAATATTGGACCTGGCCAAAAGTTACTCCAAGCCGGCAAACATTTGGAACTGGAGAGATTATGGAGCCATCTGGTGGGAGGGATGTTTTAGATGGAGGAAAGATTATGGTTGCCTCCACCTTACGATCCTTTCTCAACTTGTAGTCTTCTACATCACTTGTCCATGCCCTCATCATCTGCTGATTGGGCACACTTCTCTGTGGTCAGATAGTTGGAGTTACCGAGTATCAAGATGTAGTAAGGACCTGCATATTAGAGGCCTGTATAGTCAACGGCTACTCCAAGACGGCAGAGTTTTACGACTACGGAGAGTGTGGAGCCATTAATCGTGATGGATAGGTCTGGTGGGAGGGATGTGTGAGATGGAGGAAAGATTAGAGCTTCCGTTTGGCCATTAATTTAAGTCAATCAATCTCTATATTGTATTTCTATCAGAACGCTAAGAACTTTCTTAAAAAAAAAAGTTTGGAATCTACAGAAAGTGCTTGAGATTTCTCGTGGTCCTCAAGCGCTCACCACAAGGCTCACTGCCGCGATTAGTCGTTCTCTCGCCTCAACAAAAGCTGCAAATTTCATTATATTAATTGTGGGGTTTTTTTGGAATTTGGCCTACAATCAAAAAGCTTCTGGGAATGTATAATAACGCGCCTTTCAGCACCAGGATATTGATGACGGACTTTTTTTTTCGGAATAAGAACTCTTGGCCAGTTGTTTACCGAGATATTTTCACCGCGCTGATACATGACATTGTTTATTGTCCACTATTTATATAGCAATATTTCCAATCAGGGATATTTTCAGCCTTGGCTTTGTTATCCTATTTTATTTGAAGGGTTTTTTGTGTGTTTTTTTTTTGTTTATTTTTTATTTCTTTTTGTAATTAGCATATAGGACGAGAAATTAATTTAGATTGTTGTCATGGGCTATTGAGAAGCCCTAAACCCAGAAATGTATTGTTAGCCCCCCCCCCTCACCCCCAATCCTACAATTATTAGAAAAAGCCTCATATTTTATAAAGTTACCGCAAGTCCTATAGCGACGAAGCCAAAAGTTAAAATACATTGGACAGTGAGCAGTTATCTCCAAGAATAGCGCGTGCAAGGATTGAAGCTATTGTCCATCTAACCACATCCTCAATCCCATTATTGTCTGATTAAACGTTTCAACGTTAGATTTGCATAAAGGGGAAACTTCCTGTTATCGATATTTTCTTCTTCTAGTATTTGCTAAATGGTTGGAGAGATTCATGCGCTGGATGAAGTTTTATTGTTTCCTGACTTCGCTTGTGTTTCTCTAAGTTTCAGTTTTAGCAGAGAATGGAAAGTGATACGAGGGATCAAAAAGTTTAGCGCTTTTGAGTTCTCGTAAGGTGAAAGCAGTAGCAGCGTTTTTTTTGGGGGGTGGGAGTTTACTGTTTTTGGGTGAGTTGGTAGATTTGTACAAAAATTAGTGGGGGTCATTTACTAAGGGCCCGATTCCCGTTTTCCCGACGTGTTACCTGAATATTTCCGATTTGCGCCGATTTCCCCTGAATTGCCCCGGGATTTTGGTGCACGCGATCGGATTGTGGAGCATCGGCGCTGGCATGCATGCGACGGAAACCGGGGGGAGTGGCCGAACGAAAACCCGATGGATTCGGAAAAACCACCGCATTTAAAAAAAAAAAAAGTGTCGCGGGACTCGTGCTTACCTTCACCAGGAATAGGCCGGTGAACTTCAGTGCATTCAGCACAGCAGCGCCACCTAGTGGATGTCGGAGGAACTACCTTAGTGAATCCCGGCCGGACCCGAATCCAACGCAGAGAACGCGCCGCTGGATCGCGAATGGACCGGGTAAGTAAATCTGCCCCAGTGACTTTTCCACCCATCCAGTGATCTAGTATTCCAGTGTTGCACCTGATTTATCTTTGGAATCCAGATTTTTTTCATTAAAAAAAAGGGAAAAAAAAACACTTCCCCAGCGAAAAAGAGCCTAACATGCTGATCAGTGGGGGTTTCGGTGCTGAGACCCCCACAGATCGCAAAAAACGAGGGGTCCCTCGGACCAGTGATGCAGCACTCGGCGATCTTCGTCAGCTCCATAGAGATTAATGGAGCAGAACGGTCATGCGCGACCGTCTACTCCATTAATCTGAAGGAGTGACGAGGACGGACCTCTCGTTTTCGCGATCTGTGGGGGTCTCTGGACTGAGACCCCCACTGATCAGCAAGTTAGGCCTTATCCTGTGGATAGAGCCTAACTTTAGTTTGTGGGAAAACGCCTTTAAAGGAGTTTCTGCACGGGACAACTTAGGTCCTTTCCATAGGATAGGGCCTAACTTGCTGATCATGGGGGTCTTAGTGATGAGAATGGGGGGTACCCCAGTTGGACCCCTTGTCACTCCTCGAGATGAGAGTACCAGCCGGGCTGCCCCATTCATTCTAGGAAGCTGACGGAGATTGCCCAGAGCTGAACTGCTGCTCTGCTCAATGGAGGTACATCGGGCATCATCTAACCCCTCGTTCTAGTGATCTGTGGGGGTCCCACCACTGAGACCCCCACCGATCAGCAAGTTAGGCTCTATCCTGTGGATAGTGCCCAACTTGTTGCGTGGGAAACCCCCTTTTTTGTATAAAGGAGACATCTCTTTAATGTATGTCTTTTATTGTATGAAAGAAAATGAGCTTTGTTTAGCGCCCCCAGTGGAGAAATCAAGTATTGCACAATGTCCACTGAGATCATGTAGCTGTCTGTGTTATCTATGGACATGCTGGGTCCTCCAGGGCAAAAGTGGCGTTATGGCAAATGGTCAACACTGTGACCCACACCCCACACGGGAGCCCCTACCTCTGTTATATTCATGAGCCTTAATGCGGAAGATGAAAAGGGGTTGTATACGAGATACGTGTCTGGTCTGGACCCACAGGTATGGACCTCGTGTAGTATTGAAGTCTCCCTTCCGATCCCCGGGCTCTTTGATGGTGGTGGGAACTCATAACGCATTAAAATTCATCCTTCTTCACAAGTCGGAGCTGCAGATGACCCTCACTGATCTTAAACACATTTCAGTAACTGTAACTGAATAGAGGGTTTGCGAACAGCGTGTTCTAATGGCCGCCTGGCCTATCGCCAGAAGCCAGTGAATAAGCCTGTTTGTAAAATACAGAAACCGAGAACAGCTGCAGCAATCAAATTCGATAAAAACAGAGAACTTTTTTTTTTTTCAAGTTTAAACTCTTTCTTACAGGAGCGGCTTTTGTTATGCAGGAAGAAAAAAAAATTGAATCAAAAAAAAACTAAAAAATTAGAGACAAAAATAATAAAAATAAAAAACTATATTAGGGAGGGAGGGATACAAAAATACTCAGGTACCGTACAAGTCAGATATTTGACCCAAAAAATTAGGGTTCTCAATATTTGGAATGATTCCCCTTATTTGTAAATATAGTGGGGCAGATTTATCTTTTCTTTTGTTTTTTTCGTGTTTTTTTTTCTGGTGCTTATTTGCACCTCATTTATGTTAAGCATTTCCCAACCTTGATGTATCGGCTCAATTAATCGGATCTTTTCCAGCCGTGTTGGCTTGTTTTTTTTTTTTTGTTTTTTTTAATTGTCGCAAAAAAGGTGCATTAAAAGTAACAAATATGTCAACAAATTATTATGTTTCATATTGTCATAATATTTAATATGATGCACATATGCGCTGTTTTTTTGTATTAAATTTTGAAAACCAAATAAAAATAAAGTCACCAAAAAAAAGTAACAAATAAATAAAGTTTAAAAAAGTAAAAATGTTTATGTCAAAATGTTTGGGCTCATCTACTAAGGGTCCGAATCACACATTTTCAAATATTTCTGATTCGCGCCAAATTGCCCTGGGATTTTGGCGTGCGCGAACGGATTGTGGAGCATCGGCGCCGGCTTTCACGTGACTGAAATCGGGGGGCGTGGGCGTCGGAAAACTCGACGGTTTTGGAAAAACCACGGAATTTAAAAAATTAATTGTGTCACAAGATCAGCACTTACATGCACCAGGAAGAAGAAGGTGAACTCCGGGGACCTGAGCGGGGAAGCGACACATGCAGGATATCGGGCGCACGACCTTAGTGACCCCGCACAGCACATTATACACGGACAATGCACTTACATGCACCAGGAAGAAGAAGGTGAACTCCGGGGACCTGAGCGGGGAAGCGACACATGTAGGATATCGGGCGCACGACCTTAGTGACTCCCCGCACAGCACATTATACACGGACAATGCACTTACATGCACCAGGAAGAAGAAGGTGAACGACCTTAGTGAATCGTGGCAGAACCCGACTTAACGTCGGAGAATGCACCGCGGGATCGCAACAGAACCGGCTAAGTAAATCTGCCCCATTGTGTATTGTTTGTAAAGTTCACAAACCTTCTGAAAGTAGATTTTGAGCAAAATTGAAAATGTTTAAAAAAGTGTCCATAAAAACGCCAAAATCCGCAGACAACGTGCAAGGAAAGTGTCCGGCAGGATGTTGTTTGGGATTGGCTGGATATTTTTGAGGGAAACGGCTCGGAACAGAAGGCTTCATTTTAATTTATTTGTGAATGAAAAATGTTGGCGTTTGCAAAACTACTAGATGTTTAACCCTTTCAGCACTCAGCCCTTTTTTGTTTTTGAGTTTCATTTTTTTACTCCCCTCATTCCAAAAAGCTATAACATTTTCCATTACTTTTCCGTTAACAGAGATGTGTGAGGGCTCGTGATCTAATGGATCTAATTGCACTTCTTAGTGGCACAATTTAAAGGAAACCTACCACCAAGGATCTACCTAGATCTGTTTCTTTTGTCAATTTTACCGCACTTGGAATTTTTTTTATCCAGCTTTCCAGTACATTGCATGGAATATTAAAGGAAACCGACCACCACGGATCTACCTATTAAGGTAGATCGGGTGGTAGGTGCCTCTGTTGGACAGGAGGATAGACCTTTTAAGGGCTAATCCTCAAATCCCACAATCTTTTTATAACTTTTATTTTCCTAATATGCTAATTTTCTAAAGAGGCTACTGGGGTGTGGAGTAGCCGGAGCTGAGGCTCCTCCTACCCTGATAGCTCCTTGTAGCTGTGCGCCGAAGATATTAGGGAAATAAAAGTTATAAAAAGATGGCAGGGATGTGAGGATTAGCCCTTAAAAGGTCTATCCTCATGTCCAACAGAGGCACCTACCACCCGATCTACCTTAATAGGTAGATCCGTGGTGGTAGGTTTCCTTTAATATTCCATGCAATGAATTGGAAAGCTGGAAAAAAAAAATTCCAAGTTCCGGTGAAATTGACAAAAGAAACAGATTTGCGGAGTTTTCTTGTGGGCTCGGTTTTTACGGCTTTTATTCTGTACTCCAAATCACACCTAAACTTTATTCTTTAGGCCTTTACGATCACAGGCATGCCAAATATTTATAGGTTTTATTAGGTTTTAGTAAATCTTTTGTACAAAATAAAATTGATATTTTGCCAAATTCTGAGGCCAATAACTTGTTCACACTTTGGTGCACGGACCTGTGTAAGGTGTCATTTTTTTAGGTATGTCCTGACGTTTTAATTTATTTCAATTTGGGACCATTTGTTCAATTTTTATTCAAATATTTATGGATAGAAAAATGGCAAGAAAGTGTCAATTTGGTGTTTTTAGGTTATGGTGTTCATGGCTGGGAATAATCTTTTTTTTTAGATTTTGATACAATGGGCATTTTTAGTGTTTATTTATTTTTATAATTGTGTTCTATGGAATGGAGAGCGATTTATACTTTTATTTTTTTTTAAATGTTTTAATTTTTTTTTATTTTTCTTTTACAATTCTTTCAGACCCTCTAGGGTACTTTAACCCTGGAGGGTCTGATCGCTCATACTATATACTACATTACTGCTGTATTGCAGTATATAGTTATTTTACCGCCAATCTCTAGTAGCCTGCAATTGTTTTCAAAGGTGCAGCAAAAAAACCATAACAAAGGTGCAAAGTCAAAAAAGGCTACAAAATGGCTAACGAGCAGGAAAAAAAGATACTTCCCCCCCAGTATCTCCCGTGCACCCATCTTTCACCAGGGGCACATTTATCAAAAAGATTTAGCTTTTTTGTCAGAATTCATATTTGCAACCTCTGATTTTTTTCACTGAGGTGTGGTGGGGGAGGGGATTGGGGGCGTGGCTCCACTGCCATCATAAAATTTATCATCATGCCTGCCAGTTTTCCAATAAACAATTGGGGTCATTTATCTTTTCCTTCCGTTGTTTTTTTTGCGCCTTTTTTGCTGCGTAATTGCTGTTTTGCGCCTATTTTGCGGGGTTTTTTTGGAATGTTACGCCTCAGTTCGCCGTGTAGACCATGCGCAATAACACGCCAGTCCAGACCGGACTTAGGAAAGTCAACAAAATGCACCTTTTTTTAAAACTTGCACCTAATAAGGCGCAATAAAAAAACCTGCATTTAACAAAGAGCTAAAACGACAAAGACAAAATAGGTGTAAAAAATAGATTCAGGCAACAGGCGCAAAATAAGCTCAGAGAAGGGGGGGGGATAAGATAAATGACCCCCAACGTGATTGAAATCTCCACCACCTTCCGTTTTGCATAGAATTCTGCCGAGAAGTTCACCAATGGTCATTTTTTTCCTCTCTCAAGAATTCTTTTTTGATTATTTTTTAACATTTATTATTTTTTTTTTAAATTCTAAATATTTCTAAAATGTATGGTTTTAAACATGTTTTTTTTTGTCCCAACATAAAGGAGTGTTCCTCTAAATTTGATCTTTCATTGGTGTTATTAAATAACTGCAGCAAATTTTTGATGTGTAACATGTGTTCTTAGTGTACAGGCAGTCCCCTACTTAAGGACACCCAACTTACAGACAACCCCTAGTTACAGACGGACCCCTCTGCCCACTGTGACCTCTGGTGAAGCTCCCTGGATGTTACTATAGTCCCAGGCTGCAATGATCAGCTGTAAGGTGTCTGTAATGAAGCTTTATTGATAATCCTTGGTCCCATTACAGCAAAAATTTTGAAACTCCAATTGCCACTGGGGCTAAAGAAAAAAAATTCTCTAGAACTTCAATTATAAAATATACAGTTTCGACTTACATACAAATTCAACTTAAGAACAAACCTCCGGACCCTATCTTGTATGTAACCCGGGGACATGATTTCTGAGACAAACAAATTTTTGGGGTTATTTCTTTATT
Organism: Engystomops pustulosus; assembly: GCF_040894005.1. Lineage (NCBI taxonomy): Eukaryota > Metazoa > Chordata > Amphibia > Anura > Leptodactylidae > Engystomops > Engystomops pustulosus. The sequence goes on along the minus strand of NC_092415.1, from coordinate 203,741,643 downwards.
TTTATTATTTATTAAATTTTATTTTTAACCTTAATTTTTTTTATTTTGATTGTTGAAGGTCAGTACAGAAAATTTGGAATTTTACTTTTCCACGAAGTGTGTGTGTTTTGGGGACTTTTGACCATGTATGTTTTTTTAAAAAAAAGTCGATTTGTATTCCTATGTTAGATGATCATTTTTGAATAAAGAAGTGCTCCTTTAAGGCTGAATTTCATGCCCGACACAAAATAGTGTTGTGAGGGAAGGGTGGGGAAATTTTATAGTAAAATTTGTGTAAAAATTTTTTGCATTTTTGTAAAATTAATTTAATAGAACTCTGCCCATAATTTACATACATTTTCTGAAAAATGTAATTTCACCTCATGTGCATCTCAAAGCTGAAGAAAATGGTGGACATAAAGGGGGTCATTTACTAAGAGCCCGATTCGCGTTTTCCTGACGTGTTACCTGAATATTTCCGATTTGCGCCGATTGTACCTGAATTGCCCCGGGTTTTTGGCGCACGCGATCGGAATTTGTTGCATCGGCGCCGGTATGCACGCAACGGAAATCGGGGGGCGTGGCCGAACGAAAACCCGACGTGTTCGGAAAAACTGCCGCATTTAAAAAAAAATTGTGTCGCGAAAATTTCACTCACCTTCATCCTGGATAGGCCGGTGTATTTCAAGGCATTCCAGCGGCATTCAGCGCAGCAGCGCCACCTGGTGGACGGCGGAGGAACTGCTTTGATGAATCCCGGCCGGACACGAATCCAGTGCAGAGAACGCGCCGCTGGATCGCGAACGGACCGGGTAAGTAAATCTGCCCCAAAGTGTTTTTTTCCCATCTTGGATTACCCCCCCCCCCTTTTGTTAAGATAAGGTCAATTTTCCCAATTTATAATTTGAAAATGGACTCACAGGGGCACATGTACTTACCCGTCCCATTGACGCCACCGATCTGGAATGTCCGCCGAGGATTCGGAGCTGCCGCGATTCACTAAGATCGTGCGTCCAATTTCCTGCATGTGTCGCTTCCCCCGCTGAGGTCCACCGGAGTTCACCTTCTTCTTCCCGGTGCATGTGAGTGCTGATCTTGTGACACAATTAGCTTTTTTTCAAATTCCGCGGTTTGTCCGAATCAGTCGGGTTGTCCGACGTCCACGACCCCCGATTTGTGTCGCATGCAAGCCGGCGCCGATGCGACACAATCCGATCGCGTGCACCCAAAACCTGGGGCAATTCAGGGCAAATCTGAAAAAATTCGCAAAACCCGACGAAAATGCGCCATTCGGACCCTTAGTAAATGTGCCCCACAATTTCACATGCTTATAGATAACGGCAAAATCAATTAATTTAAGAATCCTTACAAATTGCCAGTAATCTGTTGTGATCTATGTGTAACCTGGTACTTTTCCTGCAGCGCCACCACTGGGCAACTGAAGAATTACAAGTACAACAATTGGTGGTCTATGTCCACCATGGACGTGTCAGGTCCTCCAGAGATGGAGACGCTCTTTGTAGACACTTTTTGTTCTTGATAGATGATAGAGGTTACAATTGTTGGCACGGGACGCCCTAATAGGGTGTTAGTGAAGGGCTTTCCTAATGTGGGCGGCATCTCTATTCATCTCTATTTATTTAACTTCTCTTTTACTTTCATAGAACTTTTTTTTTTTCCAAATCTGGGATGACATACTGCTCACACATGCGGGAAATGTTTCCACGGGTCCTTTTTATGTGCATTTAAAGTCGGCAAGGAAAATAAAGAAACAGAAACGAATCTTGTTTTGGTTCCTTGCTAAATATTATGAGACTTTTCACTGCATGATTAATTATACTTCATTAAGACTTATGAGACATCTGTGGACTTAATGTTCAGAGCTCCCAGCCAGGTCCGTGCCCCCTTGTCCCTCGCTTACTAATTTCGAAGTTCTCCACGTTTAAGGAGTAGAAAATAAATTGGTCATTTGTAATAGAACATTGGATCCGGGAGAAGAGAGTTCTACCGGTTCTGGTTGTAACAGTCAGAGGTTTGGGGGCCCATTGAGCTTCCTAAACAGTTTGTCTCCATTGGTTTTCACTCTTTTAACACTATACAGAGATCTGGACTTTTCTAAATCTAGGACACAAGGCTAATATGGGCAGGGGTGCACCAGCCATGAGGTGAGCCTCTTGCCTCAGGCGGCACCACTTGCAGCAAGATGGGGGGCAGCATCAGTTATTTGTAACAAAGCAGGGCCTGCCACTTAAAATTGTTGCTCTTCATACCTGATGTCAGCATTGGGGACACTTTGAAAAAAAAAATAACCTGATATATTACTAGGAGGGGGGTGCCATTCTATAGCTCACCTCAGAAACAGAGAGTTTAGCTTCACCCCTGGGCGTAGGTGACAGCTAACCTAGATGGGTCAGTGTAAATTGGTGCAAAGCACTATGGGTCAGAAGAGATAAGTCCTACAAGATGAAGGTCAGGGCAGGCAGCAAACGCATGTAATCCAGAAACGGGCAGGAGGTCATCAACTAGAGAGAAGAATGGAGCAGAATCAAAGTCGAACAACAGAACCGAGGACAGAACAAAGGAATATTCCATATCGCAGGTTCCTGCAGTACACTAGGGAGCTTTAGCACTCACACAAATCCCATAGCGGAGGGTAAATTTTATAACGAAGGGTGGGCACTGATTGGAAGAGGACACATTAGACCTGGACCAAAACTATTAAGAAATTTCAAAAATTCAAGGCAAAAATTTCAGTAAATGTTCTAAAATGAAATTCTAAAAAATATTAAATAATATTAATTAAAGACAGACAGAAATGTTGGTTTACAGGTGCACAAGTCACATTTGGGTAGAAATGGACTCTTCTAACAGCGAATGGAACCATGTATGGAGAAATTTGAGCATCCTTCACCAACTAGTAAAAAATGGCATCCTAGTTTCAGTTCACATTAAGGTTAAAAAATTAAGGGAAAAAAATAACATGTAAGTTAATGGGGATGGATGGTCAATGGAAAGGCTTGTGTTTATTATCAGTATTAGGTGACACAATGGGGCAGATTTACTTACCCGCCCAAGTCGCGATCCCTGATTCGGACTGTCCGCCGGAATGCACAGTTACCGCGATCCACATAGATCCTGCACCCGATATCCTGCATGTGTCGCTTCCCCGCTCAGGTCCCTGGAGTTCTCCTTCTTCTTCCTGGTGCATGTAAGTGCATTGTCCGTGTATAATGCGCTGTGCGGGGAGTCACTAAGATCGTGCGTCCGATATCCTGCATGTGTCACTTCCCCGCTCAGGTCCCTGGAGTTCACCTTCTTCTTCCTGGTGCATGTAAGTGCATTGTCCGTGCATAATGCGCTGTGCGGGGAGTCACTAAGATCGTGCACCCGATATCCTGCATGTGTCGTTTCCCCGCTCAGGTCCCTGGAGTTCTCCTTCTTCTTCCTGGTGCATGTAAGTGCATTGTCCGTGTATAATGCGCTGTGCGGGGAGTCACTAAGATCGTGCTCCCGATATCCTGCATGTGTCGCTTCCCCGCTCAGGTCCCTGGAGTTCACCTTCTTCCTCCTGGTGCATGTAAGTGCATTGTCCGTGTATAATGCGCTGTGCGGGGAGTCGCTAAGATCGTGCTCCCGATATGCTGCATGTGTCGCTTCCCCGCTCAGGTCCCTGGAGTTCTCCTTCTTCTTCCTGGTGCATGTAAGTGCATTGGGGCACATTTACTTACTCGCGTTCCAGCGGCGGCTTCTCTGACGAGCGTTCAGTTCTTCCGGTGATTCATGAAGGTCCTGCGCCCGATGTCCACCAGGTGGCGCTGCTGCGCCGAAGTCCGCCGAGGTGCCCCGGAGTTCATCGTCTTCAGCGTGGTGCATGTGAGTATGGCCCGTGCGACCATTTTTTTTTTTTTAAATGCGGCGGTTTTTCCAAATCCGTCGGGTTACCGTTCGGCCACGCCCCCCGATTTCCGTCGCGTGCATGCCAGCGCCGATGCGCCACAAACCGATCGCGTGCGCCAAAATCCCGGGGCAATACAGGGGAAATCGACGCAAATCGGAAATATTCGGGTAACACGTCGGGAAAACGCGAATCGGGCCCTTAGTAAATGACCCCCATTGTCTTGCGACACAATTTTGAATGTTAAATCCCACACTCAGTCCGAATCAGTCGGGTTGTCCGATGGCCACGCCCCCATGTGTCGCATGAAAGTCGGCACGATTGCACCAAAAATCCGATCGCGTGCGCCAAAAAAACCTGTGAATTGCGGCGCAAAAGGGAAATAGTCGGGAAACCCGACGGAAATGCGGTCCATGGACCCTTAGTTAATATGCTCCAATAGAGAAATGGACACCACTAGTTTTGGTGTGAACGTGGCCTTAGTGGAGTTAATGAGGGGAAAATGTATGATGTCTTTGAGACACTGTTACCCTAAATACATTTGCAATGGATTATAGATTACATTAAAAAATCTCATTTAGAAGGGTTGTGGTTAAGGATGATCAGACCCGAATTTTAATTTCAGGTTCAGAGTTTGAGAACATCCTGCGTGACCCAGACATATTTCTGGATTGGCAACCATCCAGCCAATCTGCCAAATGGACACCCCAACCTACTAGCCATGGCTGTGATTGGCCAGCGGTGACCAGTGGACGGGTGGGATGCACCCAAACCCCAGACCCGAACTTAAAAAACCGCCGCATTTTTTTAAAAAAATCTGTCGCGAAGCTTGCACTTACCTTTACTCAGCCTGGCTCGGTGAACTCCAGTGCGTTCAGATGCTTTTCAGCGCAACAGCGCCACCTGGTGGACGTCAGAGGAACTACCTTAATGAATCCCGGCCGGACCTGAATCCAGCGCAGAGAACGTGCCGCTGGATCGCGAATGGACCGGGTAAGTAAATCTGCCCCACTGTGTATAAAACAAAGCAGAAACCTGTTTCCAATCCTGTACAACCCCTTTAACCACGACTAGAAGAGACAACTTAGTTTCAATGTAAACTTGGGATGTAAACTTTGGGCATTGTCTTCAGCGTTGAAACTTTTGTCGCTCTCTTGTTTGCTTGAAGCTGTCCGGAGAAACGCTTATTTGCATGTAAATTGTCGTCAGGGCAAAATATCTAGGGTTACACATTGCGAAAAATGCAAGAAAAAAACAAAAAACCTCCATCCGAGCCTCCACCACAGATACTTAAATCTGCATAAAATTTAGACAAATTGATTCATTTCATTCGGAAAGTGTCCAGCTGGGAGTGAGCGAGCATTGTCCATGACAGATGCGCCTGTGTGCGGGGGACGGCGTCATATATTTGTATTATATCAAATTGAGTTTAGATTGTTCACTTAGAAATTGGTATAATATTCATTGTTAAGTACATTAGGCGCAGCCTTTCCATAGTCTCCCTCTATCCCCAGATTCCAGATTAGTCACCCATGAATAATTTCCCTTTTTAATCAAAAATCAGTTTTACAGCTGACGGCCTCCGATTATCTCCCACGTGTTGTGATGTGTGAAAGGGACATGATTCCCGTGAGCGGAAGTAAACCAGATGTATACAGTGGGGGTCATTTACTAAGGGCTCCACGGCCACACTTTCGTCGGGTTTCCCGAATTTTTCCGTTTTGCGACGGATTCCGCTGGGATTTTGGCGCACGTGATCGGATTTTGCCGCAATCACGCAAATCGGGGGCGTGGCCCTTGGACAACTCAACGGATTTGGAAAAACCGGAATTTAAAAAACTAAATGTGTCGCAAGATCAAGCACTTACATGCACCGAGAAGAAGCAGGTAAACTCTGGCGGACCTCGGCACAGCAGCGACACCTGCTGGATATCGGGCACACGGACCTTAGTGAATCCCGGCAGAACCCGAATCCACGTCGGACAACGCGCCACGGGATCATGACAGGACCGGGTAAGTAAATGAGCCCCATTGTATCTGTTTTTATTTTCTGAATTTTTTTTTTCTTCTAATAAATAATTCTTTATTTATATAGCGCACACAGATTACTCAGCGCTGCACAAAGCTTCCCAAATCAGTCCCTGTCCCCAATGGGGCTCACAATCTAAACAACCTAACAGTATGTTTTGGAGTGTGTTTTCTGTCCATGATTATGGGGGGCGGCCATCTTGCCTGAGATCTAGTAACAGCAGTTTGTGATACGCAGGAGCGGAATAAGACCCCCATGGCTCCTGGGCTGTAGGAATATTATAGCCCCGACAAGTCTGGAATCACTTCCTACATCTGGTACTAGAATTAGCTTCTTGGGGAAGGGAGGATGTGTCCCTTCAGCTGCTTTCAATATGCGGTTTCAGGACCTTCAAAGGTCTTTAAGTGATTCTTGTGTACATGTGTATTGAGAGCAGGAACAGATGTAGGAGGATTTCATGGGTGAACGTTAGAGATGAGCGAACATACTTGTCTGAGCTTGATGCTCGTTCGAGCATTAGCGTACTCGAAACTGCTCGTTGCTCGGACGAATACTTCGCCCGCTCGAGAAAATGGCAGCTCCCGCCGTTTTGCTTTTTGGCGGCCAGAAACAGAGCCAATCACAAGCCAGGAGACTCTGCACTCCACCCAGCATGACGTGGTACCCTTACACGTCGATAGCAGTGGTTGGCTGGCCAGATCAGGTGACCCTGGGATAGACTAGCCGCTGCCCGCGCTGCTCGGATCATTCTGTCTCTGGATGCCGCTAGGGAGAGAGCTGCTGCTGCTCAGGGAAAGCGTTAGGCTGTTCTATTAGCTTACTGTTAGGCAGGAGTGATTCTCAAAGAACCCAACAGCCCTTCTTAGGGCTACAATAACGTTCTACTTTTTTTTTTTTTTATTTGCATCTAGTACCATTTTGTGAGGAATTAGCAGGGGGACTTGCTACCGTTGTGTTTAAACACCAAAGTGGGAAAATTTAGTAGGGGTTGGATTTCAATTAGGCACAGTCTGCCATTTGTCCTTTTTTATTTTACGTTTATTTTGTTTAATAACTCAGCGTCATCTCATCTGGCATAGTAGTGTGCTTTCATACTTGGCTAGAAAATAGCCATAGCAATAGGATAGCATCGTTTGGTTTTAAAAACTCAAAAACACAAAAACACAAAAAAAACACAAAAAAAAGTTTAAAAAAAATTAAAGCTATAACTCTCATTTTAAAAATGTTTAACCCGAGGGCTAGGGGTAGAGGACGAGGGCGGGGACGTGGGCGTCCAACTACTGCAGGGGTCAGAGGCCGTGGTCCTGGCCGGGGTGAGACACCACCTGCTGATGAGGGAGCAGGGGAACGCCGCAGAGCTACACTCCCTAGGTTCATGTCTGAAGTTACTGGGACTCGTGGTAGAGCACTGTTGAGGCCAGAACAGTGCGAACAGGTGATGTCGTGGATTGCTGACAATGCTTCGAGCAATTTGTCCACCACCAGTCAGTCTTCCACGCAGTCCACCCATGTCACCGAAATCCCCACTCCTCCAGCTCCTGCACCTCAGCCTCCTCCCCCCCAGTCTGCCCCCTCCCAGGAAAATTTGGCATTTGAACCGGCATACTCTGAGGAACTGTTTTCTGGACCCTTCCCACAGTCACAAACCACTTGTCCGGTTGCTGCTGAGCAATTTTCCGATGCCCAGGTTTTCCACCAGTCACAGTCTGTGGGTGATGATGACCTTCTTGACGTAGTGGAAGTGTGTAAAGAGGTGTCCGACGATGAGGAGACAAGGTTGTCAGACAGTGGGGAAGTTGTTGTCAGGGCAGGAAGTCCGAGGGGGGAGCAGACTGAGGGATCGGAGGATGATGAGGTGACAGACCCAAGCTGGGTTGAGAGGCCGGGTGAACACAGTGCTTCTGAGACGGAGGAGAGTCCTCGACCAGAACAGGTTGGAAGAGGCAGTGGTGGGGCCAGACGGAGAGGCAGGGCCAGAGCTGGTGCATCAGCGCCAAATGTGTCAACTAGTGAAGCTCCCGTGGCGAGGGCTCTTGCGGCGAGGGCTAGATCTTCAGAAGTCTGGAGGTTCTTTAAGGAAACACCGGATGACCGACGGACTGTGGTGTGCAACATTTGCCAAACCAGGCTCAGCAGGGGTTCCACCACTACTAGCTTAACTACCACCAGTATGCGCAGGCATATGAATGCTAAACACCCCACTCAGTGGCAACAAGCGCGTTCACCTCCGGCCGTGCACACCACTGCTCCTTCCCCTGTGTCAGCTGATAGTCAGCCCCCTGCCCAGGACCCTGCCACAAAAACCCCATCGTCGCCTCCACGATCCTCCACAGCATCCACCAGCGTTCAGCTCTCCATACCCCAGACGCTGGAGCGGAAACGCAAATATAGTGCAACCCACCCGCACGCCCAAGCCCTTAATGTGCACATCTCCAGATTGCTTAGCCTGGAGATGCTGCCCTATAGGCTAGTAGAGACCGAGGCCTTTCGCAACCTCATGGCGGCGGCCGCCCCTCGGTATTCGGTCCCCAGCCGCCACTACTTTTCCCGATGTGCCGTCCCAGCCCTGCACCAGCACGTGTCAGACAACATCACCCGTGCCCTGACCAACGCCGTTTCTGACAAGGTCCACCTGACCACGGACACGTGGACGAGTGCTGCCGGGCAGGGCCACTATATATCGCTGACGGCACATTGGGTTAACTTGGTGGAGGCTGGGACCGAGTCTGACCCTGGGGCTGGTCATATACTGCCGACGCCGAGGATTGCGGGGCCTACCTCGGTCCAGGTGTTTCAGGCCTACTATGCCTCCTCCTCCTCCCACCCCTCCTCCACCTCCTTCTCCGAACTACCATCCGTGGGCACGGCGCCATCAGTCGGTAGCTCTAGGCACAGCAGCAGTGCCGTTGCTAAGCGACAGCAGGCGGTGCTCAAACTGCTGAGCCTAGGCGATAAAAGGCACACCGCCCAAGAGCTATTACAGGGCATCACGGCGCAGACTGATCTGTGGCTGGCACCGCTGAACCTGAAGCCAGGCATGGTTGTGTGTGACAACGGCCGTAACCTGGTGGCGGCTCTGCAACTCGGCAGACTGACACATGTGCCATGCCTGGCCCATGTGTTAAATCTGATAGTTCAGCGTTTCCTCAAGACATACCCCAATCTGTCTGATTTGCTCACGAAGGTGCGCCGCATCTGTGCGCATTTCAGGAAGTCCAGCACAGATGCTGCCACTCTCAGGGCAGCGCAGCGCCGCCTCCAACTGCCCGCTCACCGACTGTTGTGCGACGTGCCCACGAGGTGGAATTCAACACTGACCATGTTATCCAGAGTTTACCAGCAGCGCCGAGCCATTGTAGACTGCCAGATGTCAACTTCCACCAGAACTGGTAGTCAGGTCAGTCAGCTTCCTCAAGTCTACAATGAGGAGTGGACGTGGATGTCTGATATCTGTCAGGTGCTGAGTAACTTTGAGGAGTCAACACAGATGGTCAGTGGCGATGCCGCCATCATCAGCCTCACCATCCCGCTGCTTGGCCTGTTGAAAAACTCTCTGATCAGCATGAAGTCGGAAGCTTTGCGCTCCTCACAAGAGACGGGGGAAGAAGATTCCCTTGTTGATAGCCAAAGCACCCTTAGGTCTGTTTCTCAGCGCATATCGGAGGAGGTGGAGGAGGATGAGGAGGAAGAGGAGGAGAATGTTGGCGAGACACAAGAGGGGACCATTGTTGAGTCCTCCACTGTTCAGCATGTATGGGCAGAAGAAGAGGAGTTGGAGGAGTTGGAGGAGGAGGAAATGGACAGTCAGGCCAGTGAGGGGAGTGAATTCTTACGCGTTGGTACTCTGGCGCATATGGCAGATTTCATGCTAGGCTGCCTATCCCGTGACCCTCGCGTTCAAAGAATTTATTCCAGCACCGATTACTGGGTGTTCACTCTCCTGGACCCACGGTACAAGCAAAATCTTTCCACTCTCATCCCTGGAGAGGAAAGGAGTGTGAGAATGCATGAATACCAGCAGGCCCTGGTTCACAAGCTGAAACAGTATTTCCCTTCTGACAGCGCTAGCGGCAGAGTGCGTAGTTCTGCGGGACAAGTAGCGAGGGAGAGTAGGCGAGCAGGCAGCTTGTCCAGCACTGGCAAGGGTACGCTTTACAAGGCTTTTGCCAGCTTTATGTCACCCCAGCAAGACACTGTCACCTGTCCCCAGTCTCGGCAGAGTAGGGCTGATCTTTACAGAAAGATGGTGAGGGAGTACGTAGCTGACCATACCATCGTCCTAAATGATCACACAGCTCCCTACAACTACTGGGTTTCAAAGCTGGACATGTGGCACGAACTGGCGCTGTACGCCTTGGAGGTTCTTGCCTGCCCTGCCGCTAGCGTCTTGTCCGAGCGGGTTTTCAGTGCAGCTGGTGGCATCATCACCGATAAGCGTACACGCCTGTCGACTGACAGCGCTGACAGGCTGACGCTTATTAAGATGAATAAAGCATGGATTTCTCCTAATTTCCAATCTCCACCAGGTGAAGGAAGCTCAACCTGAATAATTTATCCACTCCTCCTCCTCATTTTCCTCCTTCTCCTCCTCTTTGTACAGTAAAGCAGAGGAAACTGGCTATTTTTTGACAGGGCCCACTGGCTCTAGCTATAGTACTTTATGCATTTAATTTTTATGGAGGGCCACCGACCCGGTCCTCTGTTTTAAACAATTTTTGGGAGTGCCACATACAGGCACTCAATCTATTCCATTTTTCTGGAGGGCCACCTACCTGCTCCTCTGGTTTGAAAACTTTTTTGGACTTCCACATACAGGCACTCAATCTATTCCATTTTACTGGAGGGCCACCTACCTGCTCCTCTGGTTTGAAAACTTTTTTGGACTGCCACATACAGGCACTCAATCTATTCCATTTTTCTGGAGGGCCACCTACCTGCTCCTCTGGTTTGAAAACTTTTTTGGACTGCCACATACAGGCACTCAATCTATTCCATTTTTATGGAGGGCCACCTACCTGCTCCTCTGGTTTGAAAACTTTTTTGGACTGCCACATACAGGCACTCAATCTATTCCATTTTACTGGAGGGCCACCTACCTGCTCCTCTGGTTTGAAAACTTTTTTGGACTGCCACATACAGGCACTCAATCTATTCCATTTTTCTGGAGGGCCACCTACCTGCTCCTCTGGTTTGAAAACTTTTTTGGACTGCCACATACAGGCACTCAATCTATTCCATTTTTATGGAGGGCCACCTACCTGCTCCTCTGGTTTGAAAACTTTTTTGGACTGCCACATACAGGCACTCAATCTATTCCATTTTACTGGAGGGCCACCTACCTGCTCCTCTGGTTTGAAAACTTTTTTGGACTGCCACATACAGGCACTCAATCTATTCCATTTTTCTGGAGGGCCACCTACCTGCTCCTCTGGTTTGAAAACTTTTTTGGACTGCCACATACAGGCACTCAATCTATTCCATTTTTATGGAGGGCCACCTACCTGCTCCTCTGGTTTGAAAACTTTTTTGGACTGCCACATACAGGCACTCAATCTATTCCATTTTACTGGAGGGCCACCTACCTGCTCCTCTGGTTTGAAAACTTTTTTGGACTGCCACATACAGGCACTCAATCTATTCCATTTTTATGGAGGGCCACCTACCTGCTCCTCTGGTTTGAAAACTTTTTTGGACTGCCACATACAGGCACTATCCAAATTGAATTGTCTCCATAGCAGCCTCCACACGTTGTCTCCATTGCTACCTCCAAAAGTCGTCCATATAGCTGCCTCCATACATCGTCCCTTTATCAAACGAGGTTTGTCAGGCCGAAATTTGGGTTGTTTTCATGGATTCCACATCAAAGTTGTTAACTTTGTCGCCACCCTGCTGTGTTATCCACAAAATACACTGGCAAACTTTTACCATTTACGGATATTATTTCAGCGCTTCTTGCGCATCTGTTTACATTCCCCTCACCCGCCATATCCTAAACTTATAAGAACGCTACTACACTTGATCTTATACAAAAGGTTCTTAGAAGTGCTGTTTGGGGAGTAGCCTAGAGACAGGGGCTTGGATTGGCGAAAGCTCGCCTGGCAGCGGAGCGCCAGCTCCATGCCAAGATCCAACTAACATAGTTTTAACTGCAGCACCTTTAATCTACTACTAGTTCACTGCCTCCATACATGGTCCCCTTATCAAACGAGCTGTGTCAGGCAGAATTTTGGATTGTTTTCATGGCTTCCATGTTAACTTTGTCGCCACCCTGCTGTGTAATCCACAAAATATACTGGCAAACTTTTATCATGTACCGATATTATTTGAGCGCTTCTTGCTCACCTCCTTTGGTCCCTCTCTGCCACCCATTGGTTTGAAGCCTGAGTCCATTTAGGGTATGTCGCCATGACACTCTCTAGCCTGCCACTGCTGCCGCTGCCTCTGCATGCCGTCCCCTATAGTGTCATGGTCAATTATTGGATGTTTTAGATGCTATCTAGCCTCATTCTGTCACTCTGTCATGGCCATGCTGTTGCCCATAATTTCGGCATAATGGTGCGATTATGCAGCCTCAGAGGCATCCATGCATGCTGCCCCTGCTGTTTCCTGTCCATTTCCGTGGTGTTTCCATCCTTTTCTGAGGTTCCCAGGTGTTTGGCCAAGCTTCCCTGTGCAGAGCCTTGGTCCCCTTGAAAAATGCTCGAGTCTCCCATTGACTTCAATGGGGCTCGTTACTCGAAACGAGCACTCGAGCATCGGGAAAAGTTCGTCTCGAATAACGAGTACCCGAGCATTTTAGTGCTCGCTCATCTCTAGTGAACGTCCTTCTCAGTATAATAAAAGGTGGTTTCGGTGACCATGGGACCCCTAATATGCTTAGGCCCTGGGCTACCACCCAAACCACCTATATTATAATCCACTACAGGTGATACGCTTTACTGCAGCATCATGGCCGTAAACAGCAATGGTCTCGGGTGGACACAATGGGGCACATTTACATACCTGGTCCAGTCGCGATCCAGCGGCGGGTTCTCCGGTGCTGATTCGGGTTCTGCCGAGATTCACCAGGTGTCGCTGCTGCGCCGAGGTCCGCCGGAGTTCACCTGCTTTTTTCTGGTGTATGTGAGTGCTTGATCTTGCGACACAAATGGCTTTTTAAATTCCGCGTTTTTTCCGAATCCTTCGGGTTGGCCGGTGGCCACGGCCCCCATTTCTGTCGCGTGAAAGTCGACGCAATTGCGCCAAAAATCGATCGCGTGAGCCACAATCTCGTGAAATACAGCGCAAAACGGAAATATTCCGGAAAAACCCGACAGATTCGCGGCTTCCGGACCCTTAGTAAATGTGCCCCAATGGGGCAGATTTACTTACCTGGTCCTGTCGTGATCCCGCGATGTGTTGTCCGATGAGGATTCGGGTCCGGCGCGATTCACTAAGCTCATGCGTCAGAGTTCACCTTCTTCTTCCCGGTGCATGTGACTGCTTGATCTTGCGACACAATTCCTTTTTGAAATTCCACGGTTTGTCCGAATCCGTCGGGTTGTCTGAAGGCCACGCCCCCGATTTCTGTCAGGTGCAAGCCGGCGCCGATGTGCCAAAATCTGATTGCGTGCGCCAAAATCCCATGGCAATTTGGCGCAAAACGGAAATCGTTGGGAAACCCGACGAAAATGCGTCCGACGGACCCTTAGTAAGTGAGCCCCTATGAGGTCTATGGAGAGTTTTCTAGGTATGGCCTGTTCAAAGGGGGAGGAGTTAAGCTGTGACATCATTTTTTGTCAGTAATGATGCAATGACATGGATTGTTTTCTAAAGTTATCAAAAATTTCCCACCAAAATTAAAAACTTGGATAACAAATTGGCCATTTCCTGGAGACAACTTTCTTTTAACAAATACTTTTTGTAGGTGCAAGAGTTAACAAATTCCCCTCCCCCTTCCTCCCAGTCTCAGGATCTAGTGTATTTTTTGTTACCAAAAAATATTACAAAATAAAAATAAAGAGAACTATAAAATAAAATAATACTTATAAAAAGGCAGAATATTCAGTGCTATTATTATACTGAATATAATATAACTTTGTGTATAATTTGTTGTATTATTATTTTGGTTAGTGTTTGGTTTTTATTGAATTGTTTCGATTTGCAGCAATGTTTTCATAATTATACAATGTCATAAATGATTTTAAATTTAAAAAATTATTTAAAGATTTTTTTTACAATCAAAAATGTATGTAAATATTACTAATATATCAACTACAGGCAGTCTCCGGGTTACGTACAGGATAGGTTCTGTAGGTTTGTTCTTATGTTGAATTTGTATGTAAGTCGGAACTGTATATTTTATCATTGTAACCCTAGCCAAATTCTTTGTGGTCTCCGTGACAAATGGATTTTAAAAATGTTGGATTGTCATAAGAACCAGGATTAAACACATAGGGGCTGATTTACTAACCGGGTCCATTCGCGATCCAGCGGCTCGTTCTCTGTGGTGGATTCGGGTCCGGCCGGGATTCACTAAGGTAGTTCCTCCGACGTCCACCAGGTGGCGCTGCTGCGCTGAAGTTCCCCGAGGCCCGCCGGAATGCACTGAAGTTCACCGGCCTATTCCTAGTGAAGGTAAGCGCGAGTCCCGCAACACTTTTTTCTTTTTAAATGCGGCGGTTTTCCGAATCCGTTGGGTTTTCGTTCGGCCACGCCCCCCAATTTCCGTCGCGTGCATGCCAGCGCCGATGCGCCACAATCCGATCGCGTGCGCCAAAATCCCGGGGCAATACAGGGAAAATCAGCGCAAATCTGAAATATTCGGGTAACACGTCGGGAAAACGCGAATTGGGCCCTTAGTAAATGACCCCCTAAATCTTAATTACAGACACCTGTGAGAACTGTTATAGCTGATTATTGTAGTCTAAGGCTAAAGTACAGTAAATTACCAACATCCAGAGGTCCGTTTGTAACTAGGGGTCGTCTGTAAGTCGGGTGTTCTTAAGTAGGGGACCGCCTGTATTTTATTATTCTATGTTATAATTTGTTGCATCTTATGCTATATATTTATATTGTAATATTAATGATTATTATTATTGTAATATATAAATAAAGGAATTATTATTATTAATATTATATAAATATATATTGTTTCAAAAACACAATTTCTGGTGGTTAATGAAGGAAAGGCAGGACATGGAGACATCTCATTTATTTTCCCAGAGTGGTTGGAAATATTCAAGGAAGAGGCCGACCATCTCCCTAGTGACTTTTATCCGAAGATCAAGAATGAGTGCACGGGGTCAGATGTTCTGTGTGCGCCATTCACAATGTGCTGACATGGGCCGTCATTCATGAGAGCACGCTTTGTTTACCCCTAGCGCTAATATGAGGAGACACGTGAAGTAGCTGCGTTTATGGAAGAGGCCAGAAGAGACACAGAGCTGTGAAAACATTCCCACACACTGTAACCACTCATTGACTGGGAAACCCTGCAAAACCCTCATTCACAAATCCTCCACAATGCTCTGCCTTAAAAAAATAGTCTACATCATCTGGGACAATCCCCTCCTGTGGATCGCCTCTCTTTCACTGTCTTTAATAAAGAGGCTTGTCTTTTCGGGCCTCATTATAGGGGGAAACAGATGCAGAGGTTTTACGGGAATCCATCGAAGATTCCATCGAAGACCTAAGACGTAGAGGTTAGGGGACCCAACAGAGATCAAAATGGGACCACTTCTGGTATTGGTTGTCATTACCAAACCCCAAAACCTTTTACCGCTTGGGACAGGAGAACTTGGAACACCACACCAATCCTATAGACTCCAAACCTGACCCCTAACCATGGAAAGGGAAGAATTTACCCATAAGAGGTTAGGTGACCCAACAGAGATCAAAATGGGACCACTTCTGGTTCTGGTTGTTATTACCAAACCCCAACACCTTTTTACCACTTGGGACAGGAGAACTTGGAACACCACACCAATCCTATAGACTCCAAACCTGACCCCTAACCATGGAAAGGGAAGCATTTACCCATAAACCAATAGTTTGGTAGAGGTTAGGGGACCCAACTGAGATGAAAATGGGACCACTTCTGGTTCTGGTTGTCATTACCAAACCCCAACAGTCCTATAGACTCCAAACCTAACCCCTAACCAAGAATTTACCCATAAACCAATAGTTTGGGGCCCTGGCAATAAGAAGGCTCCACTTTCGTACTCAACTTCAGTTTTAGCGCGTGTAAGAACAAGGAACAATGTAGTTGAGTGATGCATTGGGGGTTCTCAAGCAAAAAAATTCTTTTTGGCCACAAAAATATCAATATTGAAGATTGAAGCAATGTTTTCCTTTCTCACCCCCTATCATTTTCCTCTCACGGGGAGAGACCCCTGTATAAGTTCTCATCATTAGAGTAATAAGTGGAATCATTTTGGCGTCGAAACACTTTTCTAGGGACCCCAAAGCAACAGCTTGGTCCTAGGACACTCTCCTTCGGAGAGATCAGTAATTTTTGGTCGTTTGGGGTCAACACTGAGTCCCCCCAAACTGATTAGGTGCTCGGCACCACAAAAATAGAGGCCATGGAGATAGAAGAAGCCTGGAACCATCACTAAATCTGTGAAAAGTATTCATGCCGGTAGGTGTTGTGCCTGACCACTACAGGAACATGGAACCAATGGCTTCCAGCTCTTGACTCTCTATGCAGAGTAGGAGAACTGATTGATGTAGGGACCTGGTGGATCTACCACCAGATTCAGGTATTTTAAACCAAATTCACTCACATGTTGCTGAGTTCCTCCTCAGTCGGGATTTGGTCTTGTTTCAGCTTCTTGTGCCCCCATTTTTCCAAAAATGTCTTTTAAAAACATACAAATGAGCCTGAAGAACTAAGGTGGGGGGAGTCACCAGAGCAACTCTGGGCTTCTATGATTAACCTCCATACTGAGGGGGCGCTCCGCAACATGTGAGTGTGCTCGATCTGAAATACCTGGTGGTAGATTTCCTTTAACGGAGAGAAGATTAAAGCTCTGGTTGACCCAGTTTCCAATGGAAGCAATGGAAGCCAACTATCTTATGTATATGGGGGTCCCTTGTTGAAAGAAAGATCCAAGATGCTGAAATTTGGATCACGCCCGATCCTTGGTTCTCAGGGGAGATAAGCGGTGCCGAAACACCGCAACCGAAAGAAGATGTTTTTAACCAAATTGAATATTTTTTGGCTTAAAAAGAAGAAGAAACCATCATAATAGCCGGTCAATGGCACGCCATCACTGAGGGGGGAGCTCTTCAGGTTGTAGACCACCCATTTAGGTAGTCCAGTATCTTGGGAATTCCAATAATCTGGAAAATAGGAGTCTTTTCTTTATCTATAATGTGGACGCTGAACCAGTGGAGCTTACAATTTACCAAAGACATCTATCATATGGTGACTTATGTCCTAGAAGATCCTTTTTGTTATATATTACATTCTACTATAGTATATTTTATTTTTGTTTTTTTTATTATATATTTTAAAAGTTTGTATATTTATTATTATTATTATTAATTGATGCTTTTTAGGATTTTTTTTGTAATTTGGTCGAACTTCTATCTAATAGTTTACTCAGTTATGATTTCTCAATTATATTTATTTTATAATAAATATATTTATTTATGATACTTTGATTTTCTCAGAAATCAAAGGTGCGCCTTATAGTCCAGTGCGCCTTATATATGAGCCGTACTTACAGACAACAGCTGCCTTGAACTGTGCACAGGTCTGCCACCTGCTGGTCATTCATCCTTATAATCCGGTGCGCCTTATATTCCGGTGCGCCTTATATATGAACCGTACTTACAGACAACAGCTGCCTTGTACTGTGCAGAGGTCTGCCACCTGCTGGTCATTCATCCTTATAATCCAGTGCGCCTTATAATCTGGTGCGCCTTATATATGAACCGTACTTACAGACAACAGCTGCCTTGAACTGTGCACAGGTCTGCCACCTGCTGGTCATTCATCCTTATAATCCGGTGCGCCTTATAATCTGGTGCGCCTTATATATGAACCGTACTTACAGACAACAGATGCCTTGAACTGTGCACAGGTCTGCCACCTGCTGGTCATTCATCCTTATAATCCGGTGCGCCTTATAATCTGGTGCGCCTAATATATGAACCGTACTTACAGACAACAGCTGCCTTGAACTGTGCACAGGTCTGCCACCTGCTGGTCATTCATCCTTATAATCCGGTGCGCCTTATAATCCGGTGCGCCTTATATAAGAACCTAGACATTTAGCAGGAATTTATTGATGGTGCACCTTATAATCCGGTGCGCCTTATACTCCGGTGCGCCTTATATATGAACCTAGACGTTTTAGTAGGCATTTATTGATGGTGCGCCTTATACTCCAGTGTGCCTTATAGTCCGAAAAATACGGTATTTGTTTCCTACTATAATCCATTGTTTATAATGTTACACTTTCTGTGTCTGGTTTGTCACTATTATGGCTCCTTGCTGTTAAAGGGGTTGTGTCTCTATGACAGTCACCCTATGATCAGCAATGAGAAGGACTCCCTGTCTATAGACCAGGGGATATGCTATAAGCCAGTGAAGCTCTCCTTATGACTTGTGGTTTATCCACAAGCGGCAATCTCCATCAGCTCCTTTCATCTCCGGGAACGACGTGAGGTCCGACAGAAGTACCTGAGACCCCATCAGACTCCTCGTTCTCGTGATCTGTGGGGGTCTCATCACTGAGACCCACACCGATCAGCAAGTTAGGACCTAACCTGTGGAAAGGGCCTAACTTGTTTGTTGGGAAAACCCCTTTAACTATTGGCTACATTGTGTCCAGTACCAACCTCTTTCCAAAGAAGAGACTTGATTTGGTTTTAGAAGGGGGACCCTCTCAAGGATTGTCAATGATAAATACATTTTTTGTGAATAATACAGGTAAGACACAAGGACACGAGGATTCATGGCTTTGTCTTTCTGTTGTAGACCTAAGTGATCAGCTGTTGGAGGTGGTGGGCTTGGAAGGAGCCATGGAGATGGGTCAGATTTACACAGGACTGAAGAGTGCAGGAAGACGTCTCGCACAATGTTCCTCTGTGGTTATCAGGTAGGAGCTTTATTACTATGATAATGTATATACAGAGACAGACAGATTACTTATCTAAGGGGGACATTAATCATAGTCTGTTGGACTGTTTTGAGCGTTTTTTTGCGCAAAAATCTGGCGCATCCCATTTTCTAGCGCACGGCAAAGTCCTGCACTTAGTGGTTCTGAGTCCCTGCGCCTTATCTGACATAGTGAGCGGCTGCTATACAGATGTTTGCTCGAGATCTATCACCTAAAAAGGCGCAAAATAGGCGCAAAAATGCACCTCCTCTGAGCAGCTGCACTTCCAAAAAAAAAAACACTTTTCATTACTAAAAACAGACATTTTAGGTTCCAAAATGAAGAATTCCCTCCATTCAACATGGAAAATCCTTGGAGCAGTTTTATAATGTAACATTTCTCCAGTAACGACTCCATCATTGTCTATGGGATCATCTCTGGGAGTGATTATTGTCTTATTGTACAGATCTGAGAATATTATCAGTCTCCATTTACTGTAAATTATAATAACAAAGGAAAAGACTCATTTCAGCAAGAATTTTTATTTTTTTTTCCATCTCTGTCACTTTTAGTCCCTGCAG
Source organism: Engystomops pustulosus (assembly GCF_040894005.1). Taxonomy (NCBI): domain Eukaryota; kingdom Metazoa; phylum Chordata; class Amphibia; order Anura; family Leptodactylidae; genus Engystomops; species Engystomops pustulosus. Next base: position 203,722,068 of record NC_092415.1, on the reverse strand, counting down.
TTACATCACAATGATAGGTTTTGGTGCAGAGATGAAGCCCTGAACGTTCCGTCACATTCTCTCAGTCTCCTTTCATTATTAGTCACAAATGAGATCTAACAATTTGAGACAAATTTGGCGCAAATTTAGGCGCAAATGAATGGGACATGCGACAAATTCAAAGTGCATTTACTAAGCCAGAACCAGATCCATCATAGATCAGGAGCCAAAAAGAAGAACAAACCAGGCGCAAAAACAGGCGAACCTGAGACCCCCCATGATTAATGCCCCCCCCCCAGATGTTATCTGCTCTTATGAATTATTTCTGAATTTTCCTTATCTTTACTCCCAGGACCAGCAAATCTCTCCCTATGCAGATCGATGGAGAACCCTGGATGCAGACACCGTGCACCGTAAGTAGATTTTATGAAAAAATGACAAAAAATATTAGAACATTTTCATAAATGTCAATCGAGATTTTGGCCTCGTTTACTTGTCCTCGGTGATGGAAATTTACCATATTTGCTTCAAAGGGAAATTTTGAGAGCTTTCCGTTGAAGAACTGATGAGTCCGGATCATCTGTATAGAATTACATCTCATTGTTGGGTTACGGAAAAAAAATAATGCTCTAAACATGAGGAGGGTTATTTATCATTGGTATTTCTGGGCTTTTGGGTGTAAAAAAGTCTAAAGAAAAATTGGCATTGAGGTTTTTTGGGACTTTCCTATGCTAAAAGGTCTTGCAGGACTATTTCCAGCTCTTCATTAATCTGGTGTAAGCATAAAACTACTGCTAGTGCAATATTTCATGACTTGGGACTTTTGCATAAAGTCCCATAAAAAGTCTCACAGTCAATCCAGTCCCCTGATGGGGGATGTGCTGGGACTTTTTATGCATTTTGAGACTTTTTAGGGACTTTTTGAAAAGAATGGCCAAAGTCACTTTAATGAATCTGATGGGCAGCGGAGCTCCAAAAATAGACATAGAACTGTCCCAAGGAGCTGGTTCCATGATAAATAACCCCCATAGACACCTAATTTATGTAAGAGGATAGACTATTCTATGCCTGCTCTAGGTCAATGGTGGAGGGATGTTTGGGCTTTACCTCTTTGAAAAGTCAACCCTATAGAAGTTACTTCTAACTTTCCATAGTATGTCATATACAGTTTTCCCCCTTGGACAGGGAAAGACAAGAAGGTGACTTATGGAAAACAATGTTTCTTTTTTATTTTTTTAATTTATTTTTTATATTTTTTTATTTTTTTTATTTTCTTATTTTTTTTTTTGGGTTTCCAGTTTGATCTATTTCTTAGAGGAATGTAATAGACTTTGAAATCCTAATGTTCAATCTTGGCAGAACTGTTGCCGATCCTTCCTCTAGAGTTTTTGACCAAATGTAGCAGCCAAAAAGGATAATTGTCCATTAAAGGTGTTTATATTAAGAACTAATTATCCAAGGGGCAAACATAAGTTCTTATACAGTACCCAATGCTGATCGGACACTATAGATGGGCTTGTCCTTTAAGCCATCTCATGGAAATCAACTAAGCACTGGATGAGTTTGTTGATTGAATTCTAAGGGGCTACCTTATAATGCCATTCCCCGAAGTCCTAGGACAAGGAGGAAAGATGATTTTGCACAGGGTCTTTACAGTTTGACCACTACTCTACACAGTAATTGGCTTCCATTTTGATAGTAAAATTTAAATGTGCCCTCTTCCCTCCAGTAACATGCATTCTGCTCTCATCCTGACAGAAATAAATGTAAATTAATCTGCCCTTTTGCTGTGACACTCATTTTTAACTCACATGCTGTCCATTTCCTTCTGATCCTCCTTGAGATGGTTCTACCCCTTCATTGGTGTCCAGTTGTTTTAAATTAAACTGATTGGACTTGATTAGGAAAGGCACTCACCTGTCTATATAAGACCTCACTGCTCACATGTCAGAGCACATGAGAATCATGAGGTCTAAGGAACTGCCCAAGGAGCTCAGAGACATAATTGTGGCAAGGCACAGATCTGGCCAAAGTTACAAAAGAATTTCTGCAGCACTCAAGGTTCCTAGGAGCACAGTGGCCTCCGTAATCCTTAAATGGAAGAAGTTTGGGACAACCACAATTTTAAGTAGGTACTTACATATTAAGTATCCCAGAAGCTGGGATCGTGGATAGCCACTCGGATTGTTACTAATTTGAATGGTGATGCACTTATAGCAGAAGGATTTGAACATGACCGATCCTTTGTTTGTATGTGAGGCAGGGGTGTATCATAGTATCATAGTATCATAGTAACTACAACGGTAGCAGCCATAGCAGCTGCCATGGGGCCCACAGTGTCAGGGATCCCCAGCATCTGACCGGACACATTAAAGAATGGAAGATGTGCACCATTATATACAGCTTGTACATTATATACACAATTATACACATTGTACAGCATATTTACCGGAGCATAAATGTGTATAAGAGAGTATAAATGTTTGAGTATACAAATGTGTATATTTTCTAAGGGTATACGGGGCCCTATTCAAACATCTGCTATGGGACCATGTCTCGCCTAGTTACGCCCCTGATGGGAGGTGAGCACCTCTAGGAGTTGTTACCTTCTCCATATCTGGAAGGGGTTTAGTTGATGGTCAAAGAGCCCTTGGCCAAGTGCTACACTTGGTTGTCATGTGAATCAATGAATGAATCATGAATGTATCAAAGTCCAGAAGAGCCCAAAAGTTCTGCCAAAAGGGGTTCAATAGCTCCGCTCATTTGGAATCCTAAAACCAAATCCAAAAAAACAGAAATAAATGACTCCTTTTCCCATGATACTTCGGTCTTCTCTCTCGTGGATTGTCACCCTCTTCCAGCTGTATCTTCTGCCTTGCATAAATGAATGGTTATTCGGTAATTACAGTTTGTCAATGTCACATCACATTTCTCCACCATTTACCTCCCAGCAGAGATGATCTCCAAGAAAATGTTAGGCAGTATAAATTATAACCAGGCTGAATGTCTCATTTCAGATTCCTCTCGTAAGCACTCTCTGCGATCGCTCCGTTATTTACTGCAGAGAAATGGATTTGTGGTTCGCTTACGTTGCATTCCGATGCATGGTCCGGGAAATATAGACAATGAGCGCACGGAGATATTAAAGGCTAAAAACATTATGTTTTTAGGCAAGAATAGTAACATAAAATATTCCTGATTGTTTCTTAGAAGTTTTCTTTACTCTGGTCCGTTGGGATGAACTCCGGAGATTTTATTTTGGGTGTAAAAGCAATTCATAGGATTGAATCTAGATTAGGCAAGATTGACTACTTCCAAGGGTACAATGCTATAATGAACATTGAAATCAATGGGGCAGATTTACTTACCCGGCCCATTCGCAATCCAGAGGCGTGTTCTCTGCGGTGGATTCGGGTCTTCCGGCGATTCACTAAGGTAGTTCCTCCGACGTCCACCAGGTGGCGCTGCTGTGCTGAAGTTCCCCGGAATACACTGATCTTCACCAAGCCAGACCAAGTGAAGGTAAGCACGAGTACCGCAACACTTTTTTTTTTTAAATGCGGCGGTTTTTCCAAATCCGTCGGGTTTTCGCTCAGCCATGCCCCCTGATTTCCGTTGCGTGCATGCCGGCGCCGATGCGCCACAATCCGAACGCGTGCGCCAAAATCCCGGGGGCAATACAGGGAAAATCAGTGCAAATTGGAAATATTTGGGTAACATGTCGGGAAAACGCGTATCTTTATTACACATCAGATATTTGGTGTCCAAAGATTAAATCTGGTCTGGAGATAAAGGAAATTAGAGACATGGGTTAATGTCCTCCCCTCTGGGCTATCATTAGGCGGCAGCATTGAGATTTCTTTCCATTTCCAAGGAATACACTTAACAGTAAAAAAAAACATAACATTTTAGGAATACTACTGTCCAAAAATGTAAAACGAAGAAAGTGTACAAAAGCAAACATCTGAAACACTCATTTTTGTGTTCTCTCCCTTAAAAATTTCACAAAAAAGCAATACAAAGGTTATACATTAGATACGGAAAGTATTCAGACACCTTTACATTTTTCACTCTTTGTTTCATTTTAGCCAAATTGAAAGATCAAAAAAGTTATTTTTTGCTCATTAATGTGCACTCTGCCCCCCAGTTAAGTGCTCTCTGCTCCCCCCCCCCCAGTAATGTACACTCTGCCCCCAGTAATGTACACTCTCCCCTCCAGTAATGGGCACTCTGCTCCCCCCAGTAATGTGCACTCAGCACCTTAGTAATGTGCACTCTGCCCCCCCCCAGTAATGTGCACTCTGCCGCCCCCCAGTAATGTGCACTCTGCCCCCCCAGTAATGTGCACTCTGTCCCCCAGTAATGTGCACTGTGTCCCCCAGTAAAGTGCCTTCTGCCCCCCCAGTAATGTGCACTCTGCACCCCCCAGTAATGTGCACTCTGCCCCCCCAGTAATGTACACTCTGCCCCCCAGTAATGTGCACTCTGCCCCCCCCCAGTAATGTACATTTTGCCCCCCAGTAATGTACACTCTGACTCCCAGTAATGTGCCCTCTTCCCCTCAGTAATGTGCCCTCTGTGCTCCCCAGTAATGTACACTCTGCCCTTCAGTAATGTACACTTTGCCCCCAGTAATGTGCCCTCTGCCCCTCAGTAATGTGCACTCTGCTCCCCCTATAATGTGCGCTCTGCCCCAATAATGTGCCCTCTGCCCCAATAATGTGCCCTCTGCCCCCCAGTAATGTGCCCTTTGCTCCCCAAGTAATATGTGAACTGCCCAAGGAGCTCAGAGACATAATTGTGGCAAGGCACAGATCTGGCCAAAGTTACAAAACATTTTCTGCAGCACTCAAGGTTCCAAGGAGCACAGTGGCCTCGATAATCCTTAAATGGAAGAAGTTTGAGACAACCACAACTCTTCCTCAACCTGGCTGTCCAGCCAAACTAAGCAATCAGGGGAGAAGAGCCTTGGTGAGAGAGCTAAATAAGAACCCCAAGATCCCTGTGTCTGAGCTCCAGAGATGCAGCAGGGAGATAGGAGTCACCTATCACTGCAGCCTCCAGCAGTCGGGGCTTTATGGTAGAGTCTGGAAGCTTCTCAGTGCAAGACACATGAAAGCCGCATACAGTGTGCAAAACACATGAAGGACCCGGACTATGAGGAATAAGATTCTCTGCTCTGATGAGTCAGATAATTTTTTATTATATATATATATATACAGTATATGTTTTGTTCATTTATTGTAACGGGTCAGACTGGACAAAGACTGTGAGCCCTGATTCTAAACTCACCAATCTCACCCTGACTACTTGCTTGATCTACCTTAGAAGGTGCCACTAACTGGGCAACAGCCCCTGCTTACCTCTAAGTGATAACAACAGACAAGGACAAGATAAAAAAAAATATAAGAAAAGTCACCAGAGCCAAGTCAGAAGGGCAACAAGGTACCAAATATATAGACCATAGGGAATAACAGAAAGACAAGCCAAGGGTTCAGAATATAGATTCCCAGGACATTTTATGTGATGTCAGAATCCTGGTCCAAATGCTGATAATATAATGATTCGGTCCATCACAGCAGGTTAACTATTAGTGGACCATGGAGGAGATTATTGGGTGCGGTGCATGTTTAATCAATACAGAGCAGCGTTAGGACAGAATAATATTTCCAGGCGACTCCTGTGCCGAACCTGGTTGACCATGGATGATGCCACCACAGTACATTTATATGCTGTCCTTCACCACAGCCATAATTTATCCAACTATGGATCTTCATTACACATCGGTTCAGAAAGCAGTGATGACATAATGTCCTTCTACAGCCTTACAAGGTCTTCTTCCCATCATCTACCCAACTATGGTTACTGTAAGAAGTTCTAAGAACCTAGCAACATACATTCAACCCCAGTTTGTAGTTTTGAACCATTAAAACAACAACTGTAGAAGATCCAAAGCTTTTATCTTTCTTTTCAGGAGCATCTCGTCTACTGCCCATGTTCCTCCTAATGCTTTATAATATCACCATCTCCCCCGTTTCTCCGAACATGGTTTCTCTATAGATCATAAGAACATTTGTATTCATTCCTAAACTGCGGAGAGCGCCTTCCCCTGCATCTAAATGCAATGTATTCATAGCCTCCACATAATTTATTTCCTTTTTCACTCTTCATGCAAGATGGGGTCTTAGCCAAAAAACACATTAGATCAACTACTATCAAGGTAAGCCATTCACGGGCCAAGTTCACTCCGTCTTGGCAGCAGCTTGTTGTGGAAGGGAATTCATGAGCTCGCTTTCCCACTTCTCCGTAAACCTGGATGAGCCAACAAAACAGCAAAAATAACATCAAAGATGCTGTTGAGGTTTCAGTGTTGTTTTTAGCATCAAAGTAAAAGTTAGGTTACAAAGACTACAAGATTTCTTTTGTTATATTGTTTTATCAGATATTATTTTTGACTTCTATTTCTAATTTTTATGACAATTTAAATTTGAGAAAATGTATCCACATCCGAAGAAGACAATAATGGTTGGGAAGGGTCAGGGTGAAACCTAAAAGGAAAGAAAATCCATTTTTTCCAGGTTTCTTTGTAAGAATTTGGCTTTATTGGAAGAATAGAAACATTTTCAGGACTGTCCTAACAATAATTTCAAAGACCCCAAGATGGAACTCAATAGACCCCATTGTAAGTCAGTAATATAATTCAAACACCATTGATATCCACCATATAAAATATCCACTCCATCTTTGTTTTGGAAACAATGAAACACATTAAGACAGAATCTAAATGTCATCTTGCCGTCCAGATCCAGTGCAATACAATCATTTGAACAAAATGATAATTTTCAGAAATTTTTGATGGACCTGAATTACCTTCGGTAATCTCCTCCTCCCGGCAGACATGGCCATGGATTGTCGCTCACCGATGACATCACAGGGAGCATCAATCCTTGAGGAAATGGTTGCAGGCACTAGGTGTTACCAGAGATAGTGAACGTTTGGACAAACTTGGCCGTACCCAAACCCAGTGTCGGACTGGCCCACCAGAGCACCAGAGGATCCTCCAGTGGGCCCTGGCTCCACCCAATAATGAACCCCAGGGGTCCATCAGAAAACACCACAATTTGAAGGCTGCTAGAGTATATTTCCTGGGGTGATAATGAAGAGTAGGCCAACTGATTGATTTTCTCTGGTGGGCCTAAGGAACCCCAGTCCGACACTGCCCAAACCTGAATAGGTCCACTTATCCCTAATCAATAATAGTATAAATATTTTTAGGATGGAAAACCCCTTTAATAAAGGTGGATTTTTGTATCAATTGAATTCACTTCTTATTTATTACAAAACTTTCCTCGTCTGATTTTCACTGCTGCATGTTCTTACGAGATCCTATTAATTAGCTGTAGAGGGAATTCTATCCTCCCTCACTCGGAGAAGTGATATTTACGGGAGCACCGCAAACCATGGAAGATATTAATAGTAATGGATCTTCAGTGTCTCTGATCTGAACCTCTTGTGTCTGTGATGTTAAATTGTCACTAAATATGAAGATCACAGACTATGAATATAAGGGTTTATTTGTCAGGGCTTCAGTGCATTGACACAGGTGTAGAAGCCCTGAAATAATCGCAAATGGTCACGTATCGCTAGAATTTGCTATTATTTTCCTCTTCGCATTGGCTTGACACACCAGGGGCCGGCACAAGGCGTTCCTGTCCCTTCATTGGCCCCACATGTGAAAAGTCTCTGACTGTGCCTATTTCTACGCCCCGGTAGGACCAAGCCTCTTGATGTATCCGGCTGCACCAGAGGGACGCAGGGGCTACCATACAACAAATAACCCCCATAGACTAATATTTCATAGAATCAGTCTGATATGTTGTATTATGGATGACTCCAGTCTTTGGGGTTATTAATAATGTGCTCGGCAGCCTCGGATCCTCTCAAGCTCAGACCTCTTCATGTATTTGATGGGTGGCCATGACACGTTTTGCTTCTATGCCCTGCGCCAACTTCCCTTCAAATCCCTCCACCCTCCGATTACCGATTCGCTAGCATTTGCAATTTTTTTCAAGGCTTGTACACAAGTAGAAGTCATCATAATTGTCATCATAATTGATCCATGAAATACCTGACCTGTCCAAACAAATCCTAGCCATCCCACGGAATTAGAATGGATTTGTTTTGTCCTACACAGCCAATGCTGTGTAATCAGATCTGTGTGTATGTTGTTGTTGTTAGTAGCAGCAGTACTGTGATATTTGGATTTATATTCTACGATTGTAGCTTCTCACACTGGGGTGTGTGTCCTCACACTACTGTGTTCTGTGCTCTCTGAAGACAATGTAATGTGTTGTCCCCAAAGAACAGGGCACTGAAAGTCCCACAGTGCTGCCCTCTAAGCTTTCTTTGAGGTCCCACTTGGTAATGGAGATGGAGACAAAGCATGCCCACTACACTAAACTTATCTACGTCCCAAGGTGCATGCTGTAAGGTAGATGATTTTGCACAAATTGGGGCAAGAAGGCAGCCACTATAGTCATAGTATCATAGTTTATACGGTTGAAAAAAGACACTTGTCCATCAAGTTCAACCAAGGAAGGGAAGGGATTGGATGAGGAAGGGATTTATGGGAAACAATTCTATATAACATAACAATCAATGTTATTTCGGCATCTAGACCCTTCTTGAAGTTCTCTGCTGTCCCTGCTGTGACCAGCGCCTGAGCTCGGCTATTCCACAGATTGAAAGTTCTCATAGTAAAAAAGCCCTGTCGCCTCTGGTGATTAAACCTTGTTTTCTCCAGACGGAGACAGTGCCCCCCTTGTCTTTTGATTTGATTTCATCTGAAACAACCTACCACCATATAAAAAAATACAATAAAAAATAAACAACTAAAAGCAAGACTGAAAAAAAATTGTTTATATATTTTTATATTAATATAAATTTGAGGTGATACATGTAGATTATTTTTTACTCCTAGCAGAGGATCACTCAAGGACCAACGACATCTACAACATTCCTAAATATTTAAGCCTTCACATAGATTTTTTAGTAGACCCCCTCCCCTCCCGCGCCATTAATTCCATTTGTTTACCTTCTCATAATTTACTTTAATTTTACAGTCATCAATATTATTTCTCAGCACTGACAACACAATTTACTGCTTGCGTGCTCGCGGCGGAGCAGAATTGGGAGGCGAAGGTGTAAAGGCACCAGCTTTTAAATCTGTGACTGGTAAGAGCAAAGATTACCTATGAGTAATTTCTAATTAATTTAGGATAATTAAGAGAAAAAAATTGCACATTTTAATTAAGCTTAAAATAATCCAAACTGTCATTTCCTGGTATCTGCGGAATATATTACTCCCATAGTCTGACACTGATCTGTTACAGACTGGAGCACAGAGGCTTTATTAATGTAAGGGCTCAGTGATACCTATTAAAACAAAACATGCAAAAATAGTCTGAATCATTTACATAATGTTTCCAGCTCTGTCACCTCCACTTTGTGCTCAGGATTAATGATGGGACCATTACATTGTCTTATTTACCTGAACTAATGGAAGAGGGAGAGAGAACAGAAAATAAAATCACACAATGTGGTTACTTTCTGCTGCAAATGACTTAAAGGGAACCTGTTGGTGCCACTGGTTAAAGGGGTTGTCCGAGAGTTATGACTATAAACTAAAGGTGGCCAGAGGGGGCTGCTTACAAAAATAAAGATCTACTTACCTTCCGGTGTCCCACACCATGTAAAGAAACATGGCCACCAGAGCAGCGCTGGACCCAGCTTCTGGCCGTCCGTGGCCGGCCACGCCTACCCGTCTTTATTCACAGCAATGCGGCCCGGATGGTTGTCAGGTCTGGCCGGAAGCTGAGTCCAGCGCTGCTCCGGCAGCCATGTTTGTTTACATGGCGCCCGGCCCGGAGCGACAGCAGTGCGGGACCTTTAGTTTATTTTCATAACTCTCGGACAACCCCCTTAGAGGAAATCTACCACCAGGATGAAGGGTTGTCAACCAAGCGCACTTACATGGAGGTGTGCAACCCATCTGGCAGGATCCGCTCTTCTTTTAGCTTCTTGTGTCTCGATGTGTTTAGTTTTTGCAAAAAAAGGTGTTACAATTATGCAAATGCCTGAGGAGCTCCAGGGTCAAATGACAGCTATGAAACCCAGAGCCCCTCAGGAACATTTGCATAATTTTAAAGCTTTTTTTTTTTAAACAAGTACACAAGAAGCTGCTGGTAGATTTCATTTAAGACTCAAGCAGGATAAATTGTTTGGAGATGTTTCAAAATAAGTTTCATAAGACATTGTCATTCTGTGACTGAGGCAAGGATACATTCGTCTTTACATTAACAAAAATCTTGACATCAATATGTTGTCATCTCCAAGGGGCGATCTGTGTGTTGCATCTATTTAGAGTATCGATAAGTATAAATGTGGTGCCCGGTTAGGGGTGTCACCATGTGTTGCTGCTCTTCGGAAGGGATGGGATGGCGTGGTGCACCCCAATGGGAAATAAGTCCAGAGAGTCAGGGTCTGCAGTTTCCTTCTTACTAAAGAAATTCAGGTGCAAAGTAATACGAGCCAATCATAGGGCTGACTCCTCCAATCTCCTCCCTGGTAGAAGAAGGGATCTACGCTGAGGAAAGGCCTAGTGTAGCTATCACATTCTTTCTCAGAAGGCTGGTACACTAGTCACGGGCTAGTAGCCCCAGGTCTATGGCAGAGTATCTCCATCTCAGCTTCTTCTTCTGGTGGCTCAGGTTGACCGGCAGTCTTCTTCTCCCAGTTCTGTTATCACATCACTACAATGTCACAAAGGGGTGTCATACACACTTCCAAATGTGGCCAACCATTGGTTGTGTTGTGAGTTGTAGCCGGTCAAGCGCTTCGAGAAAATGTTGGACACTTACTGTAATGAAAAATTGGTGTCCTAAAACCAAATATGAGATAGATCAGAACTAAACTTTAAAACTGAAAATATCTACAGTATACGTGAGAAATATGGTGGGAGTAGGAAGCGTTTCCAAAATATAATTTCTCACCATTTGTCATTGAAGAATCTGTCATCAGTCTCTGAAATTTAAAAGACCCTACTACATCACCCTGGGGTTCCACAACACGCCTCGGGAAACTTTTGACTGACCATAAATCCACACTTACGGCCTGAAAATATTTGATCAGATATTTGATTGGTGGGTAGTCGATACTTGGTCCCCCTATTTGAACCTATTTTATTTGGACCCATGTAACCGAAGATCCCGAACTCTGCGAAAGCTAAAGTGATGTCTTAAGTTCACCACAAGTACATGGAACCAACTGTGTTCCACATGCATGGCAAGTCTGTTGACATCCCATGGATCAGATATTGGTGGCTATAAATCCCTAGTCAGATTGTTGTAGTTGGGTCTTTTGAGGTTGTGACTCCACGACCCCGTGGAGACCTGAAGAAGTTGGGCACCTCAGGCTTAACACCCGATAGATACAAGGGCCCTCCATTCAGATATTGATAGCCAACGCCTTTAAGGATGAACTTTAGAATTTGATAAAAATTCCCTATTTAAAGTGTGTTCAATATTCTATAAATTTTTTTAAAATTCTGAAGATAAAAAAAAGCTAAAATAAACATCACATGTATCACAGCCTCGAATCTGCTGCACCAACAACTACTATAACCCTATCCCTGACCACATTGTGCACAAGCCTTGAAGGTGTCGGTACCCAGGAGATCTGCCAAAATAACATTTCACACTTGAGTTTCTTCTCATTAAATTTTGTTTAGAAAAAAAAAATGCTATTTTTGACGAGATCCCAAAATGCATGCATAAAAAAAATTTAAAGGAGCCCTTAATATGCTGAGAAAACACCATCACACTGACATATATTTTCTTAAATCGACCATAAAACGCGTCGCAGGTACCTCGCTCCTGAAACGTCTACATATGTGTTTCTTAAAAAGATGTATTCATGGTTTCGCCCCCGAATAGCAGATTTTATTGCGCTGGGCTAAGCTTATTCTGAATACCTCTGCCATAACATAAGTGTCAAAAACACTCGCTTATTTACAATGCCGCATTCGAGGCCTCGAAGAGATGAATATGCTCATTGAGGAAAGGGACCCATTCATTAAGGTGCTCCGCCGCGTCCCACCGTCACAGGTGTTCAGGCCAGAACTAATCAAGAAATTACCACTTATGGGATTACCAAATTACTGCTATCATTAATATGTGCAGGGTGGTAGAAACAGCTATTTATAAAGCATCCAGTGGGTCTAGGACTGTGGACTGTACAAACATAGATCTGTGACGCCCACAATGGGGCTCATTTACGAAGACGAATATTACCGATTTGTGCCGTTTTTCCCTGAATTGCCCCGGGTGTTTGGTGCCCGCGATCGGATTGTGTCACATCAGCGCCTACTTGCACGCGACGGAAATCGGGGGCGTGGCCTTTGGAAAACCAAATGGATTTGGAAAAAAACCGGCATTTAAAAAATAATTTGTGTCGCTTGACACGCACTCACATGCACCGAAGAGAAGAAGGTGAACTCTGGCGGACCTCAGCGCAGCAACGACACCTGGTGGACATCGGGTGGACGACCTTAGTGAGTCCCGGCAGAACCCGAATCCTCGTCGGAGAATGCGCCGCTGGATTGCGACTGGACCGGGTAAGTAAATGTGCCCCAATGACTTCAAGGGTCTACTACGGTCACGATTTTTGGAAACGTATAAATAATAAAACGTATAAATAATTTGACTTTGAGAAATACCAAGGTCAAAGTAGGCAGCGCAGTACAGAGAAACACTATTACAGCACAATATCAAGCTAGGAACCTATTGCTCAGACACCTACCTGTGGAGGAAGGTGCCTTATATAGGAAGCAGGAGATTGGCTGGGAGCTGAAAGGTTTCCAGGTTCTTTTGACTTCTTTTGACTTGGGTTTAATCCTTAGCCAAAGCAGAGCCCCATCTCTGTACTGCTGTCAGGTGTATTAGCTCCCATAAGGCAATGGTTCTCCTTATGGAAATGAGTTCTTTAGTGCAATGCATTATGGGACAAAAATGCAAGAGGTAGAAGCCAAAAACACTACTCTACAAATGTTTCCCTAGCGCCAACTATAGGTAACTACTTTGCGAATCATTGGAAATATTGGAGAGTTGTTGGTGGGTGATGAAGGGGTGACCACAAGCCACTTGTCTTGGGTCTTCTTGGCATACAGAATTTTACCCCTGGCAGGAGAAGAGTAATTATGACTAGCGATGAGCCGACCCGAACCAAAGTGTTTGTGTCCATGCCAAACATTGCAGGTTCGGGCCTCCAAAACTTAACCTGGATTTCAGCCCAAAGTTCAGGTATATTGTCCAGATTATCTCCTCCTCCCACAGCGCCAACACCAGCGATTGGTCCCTGCACCGATAACCGGTGATAACTCTTTATATGCCGCCAGCAAAGGTAAACCTGGCCCAGGATCGGTCTCTCCTATCTATAGCGTTCATATTCCCTGGGACACTTACTAAGATATTCAATCCCTACGATACTTTACATATGCAGCTCTTTTATGGACAGGGCCAAAATGTGGCAAAAATTTTCTACTACACAGAATTTTTTTTATTACTTTGTGTTTTTTCTCTTTGATATCCTTGTTATACCCCCATCCAGCAGCACAATGTTACCCCGTCCGAGCTGCCCCCTCATACGTGTAATACGGCCCTGACTCCCTCTTATCTTCATGTCAGCCTCTGATTGCATAAAAATGATGACAAACACCAGAATGAACATCGTTGTATCATATCATATAATACCACTTAATTATATGCTCAATGATCTGCCCTAAAATGAATATGCATCAGATCATTAGAATATTAATTAAGAATGCATCTATGATAAGTGATGTGCAGCATGAAGACGGGACTACTCGTTGCGGAGCATCTACATGGGCTCATCTGTATTACAAAGATTAGATATTATGGAAATCCATATTAAAGGGGATGTTCACTTTCATTAAAGTTGATCTTAGACCTCACGATTCCGGCCTTGTGTATAATCTGGGGGCCCATCCGATACCTCTGGGTGTCTCTGCTTCTCCGACCATTCCAATCATTGTACAGGCAGTCCCCGAGTTACGTACAAGATAGGTTCTTTAGGTGAATTTGTATGGAAGTCGGAACAGGTATATTTTTTAATTGTAACTCCAGACTAAACATTTTGTGTCCCATTGACAATTGGATTTTTAAAAAATTTTTGCTGCCATGGGGGCAAATATTATCCATAAAGCTTCATTATAGAAACCTTACAGCTGATCATTGCAGCCTGGGACTATAGTAACATCCAGAGACTTCACCAGAGGTCACAAGGGACAGAGGGGTCCGTCTGTAACTAGGGGTCAACTGTAAATTCGGAGACCACCTGTATAATTTGTGGTTTGTGATCTTACTTGAACCTTTGTGTTTGTGCATGTTATTAAGGGGTAGGGGTATTTAGGTAGTGTTCAAATCCAGTATGACGCATGGCTGCACCTACCTTAGTCCTTGCCCATTGGTTACCTACTGGTAACCTTTGAACCAGCTCCCAGCCAATCACCTGCTTCCGTGGCCTATTTAAGGTATATTCCCTCACAGGAAGGTGCCTGAGCAATAGGTTCCTAGTTTGATATTGTGATAGTGTTTCACTGTGCTGTGCTGCCTACCTTGATCTTGGTCTTTCTTTTCTTTGCTTATTCTTTCTTTGGTGTCTCTCTCCTCACCTCGCTCTGCTGTGTGAGGTCCAGAATTCTAAAAAGTTGGACTCCACAGATAGGAGAAGCCCCAAGGCTGTGTAAAGGTAGAACCACTGGAGAACCCTGTAATAGGGAAGAACTGTAAACTTAAAGAGAACCTGTCCAGGAAGATTTGGGACACTAAACCACCCACAGGTCATTATAGACTGGTGGTTTAGTGTCCCAAATCGCCCTGCATGAGTCTTCTCCATGGGCGCAAAAGTAACCCAAACATTAATACTCACCTCCATCCTCATATTGTGCATAGCCCATTGGCAGGGTCAGGCTCTTACCGATTGAGGTTGTGGCTCACTCACTTCAATTGTTTCAATAAAAAATAGGTTTGTTCTTAAGTTGAATTTGTATGTAAGTCGAAACTGTATATTTTATAATTGTAGATCCAGACAAAAAATTAGCAAAATTGTTTGCTGTAATTGGACCAAGGATTATCCATAAAGCTTCATTACAGACGCCTTACAGCTGATCATTGCAGCCCGGGACTATAGTAACATCCAGAGAGGTCACCAGAGGGTAGAGAGGTCCGTCTGTAACTAGGGGTCGTCTGTAAATCGGGTGTCCATAAGTAGGGGACTGTCTGTATTCTACATAATCCCTCCCGTTACAAGATCACGGGTGACGTTACCGATAAAAGAGCATCCAGGCTTCGAGTGATCAAATAAGGAACCAGATGAGAGGAGGAGGTTACTCAAGGGTGACCAAACTTTTTTCGGAGTCTAAATTGATTCAGTTCTGTGGATTATAACTCGGCTGCAATTTCAGGACATTTTTTTTTTTTTATCAAATATCTCGTCAAGAAAAATTGCCGATTCCCCAAAAATTTTTTAAAAATTCAATTTTCGCTCCTAATGGCTCTCGTGTGCGTGACATACCTTATTATTTAGTACATTTAATATATGGCACGGGGGGGGGGGGAAGATATTCATTCCACATTGCAAATGTCAGCTATGTACTTTGTAAGAAATATTTTTAGCGGCTCGTAATAGACCGGTGTTTCTGACCAGGGAAATGCGTTTTGTGTGGGGGGGCCGCGGCGCCGATGACAACTGATATTTAATGGATGATGAATCCTTAGTATTAGTCGTGGGGTCTTAAAGAAAAATGTCTCCCAAGACTTGAGTGAAACTTTCGGCATCGCCAGCCCCCAAGGCAACGCGTAACCTTTTTATTACGTAATTAGGGACATCGATTATCTTACAACAATGTATCTTAAAGTCACAAGGAAAATGCCACTTTGATAATCACTTTCAATTAGCTTTAAGCCAAGCGGGCGCCGCGAAAATGTCTTCCTTCTTTAATTTTGAATTAGGAAACGTCGTCGACATAATCTTTCCACCATGTGTATCATTTAAGGTAGTTTATGCTAAAATAAATCAAAAATAGTATCATTGTCCCCGGTGGATGGCGCAGTTATACAAGAGTGATATCATTAGCGGCTCATTAGCAGATTAGACAACGAGTTCATCTTTGGTGGCTTTTTCCCGTTGGCTGACCTTTCTCCGTCTTTATGGGTGTCTGTTAGATCTATGGTGGAGCAAAGGGAAGTGTAAGGTGCTACGAGATGGACAAAAAAATGAGAAGTCGCGAGGAGACAACTATTAACGTTTTAGTACTTCTGGTTCTTTTGTGAAACTCCTTTCTTCGGTCTATTTGGTTTTAATTTGGGTAAATTAGGCAATTTTCAAAATTAAAAAAAATACTGGATTTTATTTTATGGCTCTTGGTAACATATCGTTCTCGCCTGGTACTCAAATGTGGATCCAGGACCAAAAGAGTTCACATGATCTTCTTCATCATGAAGAGATAGGAATACATACACATATATATAAAAAATTTTAATTGTCAATGAATTTTTGAATGGGTCTCAGATCGGGTGTCAACTCACGCCCATGGGTATCCAAGGCAGTAATATAGTTTGCTTAGCCACAAGCTCAAATGAGGGTATATGAGGTCTTCAAGGGTTTGTTCACTGTTAGTAAATACTTGATATTGTTTGTGTAATGAATGTTAAATAACTTTTATATACTCAAGTATAAGCCCACCTCAGTATAAGCCGAGGCCTCTAATTTTACCTCAAATAACTGGGAAAACTTATTGACTCGAGCATAAGACTAGGGTGAGAAATGTATTGGTCACAGCCTCCCCCAGTAAAAAAAATGCCCTGCAGCAGCCCCCCTAGTAATGAAATTCCCTGCAGCATCCCCCCTGTAATGAAATGCCCTGCAGCAGCCCCCCTAGTAATGAAATGCCCTGCATCTGCCCCCCCTAGTAATGAAATGCCCAACAACAGCCCCCCTAGTAATGAAATGCCCTGCATCTGGCCCCCTAGTAATGAAATGCCCAACAGCAGCCCCCTAGTAATGAAATGCCCTGCAGCAGCCCCCTAGTAATGAAATGCCCTGCTGCAGCCCCCCTAGTAATGAAATGCCCTGCAGCAGCTCCCTAGTAATGAAATCCCCTACAGAAGCCCCCTAGTAATGAAATACCCTGCAGCAACCCCCCTAGTAATGAAATGCCCTGCATCTGCCCCCTAGTAATGAAATGCCCCGCAGCAGCCCCCCTAGTAATGGAATGCCCTGCAGCATCCTCCTGTAATGAAATGCCCTGCAGCAGCCCCCCTAGTAATGAAATGCCCTGCAGCAGCCCCCCAGTAATTAAATGCCTATTGCAGTCCCCCAATAATGAAATGCCAGATGCAGCCCCCTAATGAATTTCCCTGCAGCCCCTCTATGAATGAAATACCCTGTTCCCCCCTATAATTGAAATGCTCTGAAGTCCCCCTATTAATGAAATGCCCTGCAGCCCCCCTAAAGACATGCCCTTTAGCCCTCCACTATAGTCGGAATGTACCATTAAAGAATCATGGTTAAGGAGTGGACCTGGTCAACTTCTTTTCAGATTTGGGTACTGAACCAGAAACCTCACCCCCACTGGTAACACCCTTGATCGGTGCTGGCACCCTTTAAATGCCTCTGGCAAATAGAGTAAATGTCACCTCACCAATCGCAGGGGGTGGGAGGAACGCCGGGAGGGGGTCAAGTATAAGCCGACCCAAGTATAAGCCGAGACCCCTAATTTTACCACAAAACCTGGTAAAACCTATTTTTTATTTACTCGAGTATAAGCCGAGTTTGGGTTTTCAGCACATTTTTTTGTGCTGAGAAACTAGGCTTATACTCAAGTATATATGGTACTACAAAAATTTCTCAAAATCACGAGCAAACAAGCAGAGAGTTCTGCCTATACTGACGGGTGCACTCATCACTAATTGGGTCTCCAAAATGAGAAATTCATCAGTAAAACGTTTATTGAAATCATCTTGAGGCTACATTTAGAATAAGATCCCCTGGGGGAAGGGACTTCTATGAATCTCTTCATTTTTTTTTGGATTAATTTTTACTGTGTTTGGTTGGAAATCTATAAATTGTTAAAAAAAACCTTCTATAATAATGATTTTTTTTATACATTTTGTTTCTATTTAGATCAAAATTACCCACAAGAACCAAGCTCCAATGCTGATGGGACCGCCCCCGAGGAACAGCATCTTCACATCCTTCATCAAAGGGACAATGAGCAGGAACAAAGAGTGAACAATGTTGCATTTCTACATTCATTGGACACATTGGCCTCTTAACCTTTATTGCTAGGCTTAATAGTCGTCATTGGAATAATGGGCTTGCTTTTTTCTATTTTTTTTTTTTTTATTTTAACGTTAAATTATCGTTTTAATTTATTGTGCAGGTTTTTTTTCATGTCTGGCATGTGCAGTCAGTATTTATTTCTCTTGAGCAGCATTACGTCCCGTAATGTTTGCATGCACCTGAGTTACTATTATGCATCTGAATGCTGAGACCTCTTGTTTCCACGTTGCATCCTCAACAGGGAGAAGTAAAGATTATCCAATATTTTCGGGGGGAAATACTTCACTTTAGTATAGAATTAACATGAATTTGTACATATAGCTATGATAATTATTTTAATTTTTTTTTTAAATTATGATATTGTATTATTTACCAAGGGACGACCCAGTCTTCGAAAATTTGTTCCTTGTAGAGTAACCATCGTTTCAGATTATTTTTGATTTTCTGTATGTGTACGGAGTGTTGTGAACATTTTTCCAATATACTTCACTTCAATTCTTCAATTCTGCTTAGTTTGTAAAGAAACAGACAACAATGTTCCCCTTGGTGACAGTGTAACATCTCTGTTGCTATGATAAATCTGTCTACAGGATTGAAGACGGTTTTCTCTCTCCTCTCCTGTTGGTTACACAGCTATCTTCCTCGCTGTAGTATGCTATGAACAAGATTTTCATGATGTTTATGAAGTTCAAGAAGTTCATGATGTAAGTGAGGGGGTTAATCTTCCCTTCTCAGAGCTGTTTAACCAAACACAGAGAGATTAGATGTGAGCTGATGCAGCCTGCATAGACACACACTATAAAGCCTG
The DNA here is from genome assembly GCF_040894005.1 of Engystomops pustulosus. Taxonomy (NCBI): domain Eukaryota; kingdom Metazoa; phylum Chordata; class Amphibia; order Anura; family Leptodactylidae; genus Engystomops; species Engystomops pustulosus. The sequence continues at coordinate 203,702,861 of NC_092415.1, read as the reverse complement.
GAATACGCATCTCTATGGTAGGGAGTAACTTGATTTTTTTTTTTTACAAACGAAGCCTAATTTGTTAATGAAGCATATTAGAAAATTGTTCACCACATGCCCCCATACACAATATAAAAAAAATTGTCTCAATTGATGGTTACAGTTTAAGGGTCCATCAACATTATATGGATGAGAGAATATAGGTCAGAGATGGAGACCTACATCTCACTTGGATTTTATTATATTATATACAAATTTGGATTTAGATGATTGCAATCAATCATCAAAGCTATGATATGAGTATAGAGCTAAGACTATAGACTGGGATAACCCTTTACAATTGATGTATAGTGAATGCAACAAATTATTTATTTTTAGGTGTCATATAAAGCTCAAAACCTGTGCTGCTATTGGACCCCACGTCCTCCCCCTATGATGTGCGCTTAGCAAAAAATACTGAATATAATGTTGCTTTAAAATAAAAAATCTACCTTGTAGCAGGACTTAAAGGGGAGTCGACATCTCCCAAATTACTGCACAAGTTCATACATCATTGTGTAGGGCACATTATAAGCTTGTGAAACTTGACTTTTCTATTTCCACGTTGTTTGTTTTTTTTTTTTTAGAAAATTCCATTTTTTATCTTTTGCAAATTAGGGGAGGAGCCAATCCTACTGGTGCAATTTTTCAATCTATACTCCTAATAAACACCAAGTACCTCCTTTTTACACAATGAGTGACATATCCCATAGAAAGAAGGGTAGAAACATTTGCAAAACAGGCATAAATGGCCCCACCCCTGGGGCACCGATCTGTTCAGTGACCAATCACTGGTAGTAATAATAATAATCATTCCCTTATTTGTATACCGCCTGCAGATTATGCAACGCTGCAAAGAGTTTGTCAAATCAGTCCCAATCTAATCAACCTACCAATATGTTTTGGAGTGTAGGAGGAAACCGGAGTCCCCGGAGAAAACCCACGCAAACACAGAGAGAACATACAAACTCTTTGCAGATGTTGACCTGGATGGGGCTTGAACCCAGGACCCCAGCACTGCATGGCTGTAGTGCTAACCACTGAGCCACCGTGCTGCAAGGCTGTAGTGGTAACCACTGAGCCACCGCGCTGCTAGGCTGTAGTGCTAACTACTGAACCACCGTGCTGCCCATAGATAGTAGTGTTATGTCCGGAAAGTTTATATAGCGCCCAATAAGATAAAATTCTTATTTAATAGTAAACTCCATTATTATCTACCCAATTTATAGTTTTATAACAGTTAAAGGTCATTTATTAAAAGTAAAATTTCAAACCTATTCCATAGACCTGGAAGTAAATGATAAAATTTGGGATATCTGCTGCTGCCACTAGAGGGAGCATAGGAGTTTGCTGCAGACTATGGTGTGATAGATTTTTATGCATATACAGTCTGCAGTCAGCTCCAGAGCTCCCTCTAGAGGCAGCTACTAGAAGACTTTATTTTTCTGTTTATGTCTTCATTGTAGATTCGAAAGCTCCATCCGCTCAAAGATATATTATGAAAGAATTAAGCACCTACTTTTACTAAAACAGTGGACCACCCCCTTTGATCCATCAGCTTTGTACTCGACTTATATATTTTTTTATTTTTCTGAACATCTATTATCACGTTAGGCATAAATAATTTGTGTAAATCCATACTGCGGCACAAATAACCAATCCGATCTTCAGAAAACCACTCGCTTAATAAAACCGTTTCCCGCCAAAGATTTACTGACTAAGATGTTTGCCGTAATGGGTTAATGCATAATTAATCAAGGGCATCGAATGAAATTCACAGCTGAAAAAAAAAAAAATGAAATAAATAAATTCCAGCACTTTTGATTACCTTGGCGAGTGCTCAGATTAGACGCCCGACGCATTAAGTAAACCTAAATAAATAGACTTCTGTTGCCGGGGAAGATACTGCCCCCTTTTATATGGATATCGAGCATTAATCTAGAAAATCCCTAATATTGGTATTTAATGTCTCAAGAAACACAAAATCGAGAAAAAATATTTGCATCGATGGTCCTATAACGACTACAAATCACTTACATGGAAAATAGACCCAAGTCCAAGAAATTGTTGAGCGTAAACTTAAAGGTGACCTGTCGAGGGGATTTAGGACACTAAACAACCCCCAAGTGTTTAGGCAAAGGGGCTTAATGTTCCAAAATGGCCTATATGACCACGGTATGTGGCACTTGCCCCGTAGTCGAGGGAAGACAGAGTATTACACCCCCACTCCGGTGCAAAGACACCGGATCTATGACACATGAGCGGGGAAGCCAATATATACTCACCGGGCTTCAATAGAGCACATCACAGGCACTGGCAGCACCTGAATCTGGCTCTAGATGGTACCCGATAACACCAGAACTTGGCTCCAGATAGTACCCGATAACACCAGAACTTGGCTCCAGATAGTACCCGATAACACCAGAACTTGGCTCCAGATAGTACCCGATAACACCAGAACCTGGCTCCAGATAGTACCCGATAACACCAGAACCTGGCTCCAGATAGTACCCAAGCCTGGCTCAAGATATTAACCGATAACACCAGAACTTGGCTCCAGATAGTACCCGATAACACCCAAGCCTGGCTCCAGATATTAACCGATAACACCAGAACCTGGCTCCAGATAGTACCCGATAACACCAGAACCTGGCTCCAGATAGTACCCGATAACACCAGAACCTGGCTCCAGATAGTACCCGATAGCACCAGAACCTGGGTCAAGATAGTACCCGATAACATCAGAACCTGGTTCCAGATAGTACCCGATAACATCAGAACCTGGCTCCAGATAGTACTTGATAACACCAGAACCTGGCTCCTGATAGTACCCGATAACACCAGAACCTGGCTCCAGATAGTACCAGATAACACCAGAACACCAGATGGGGACACCACTAGATTTTCGTTGACCTTTTTCGAAGCTCTGGAGATGTCCGAAGCCAGTTTGTAGAATTTTAGCCTTTACTTTGTAACAAAGTCTTATTTTCCACCTCCATATGGTCCCAAAATCTGTCAATGCTTTGAATCTGAACACAAGGTACCAGCAGTCAGAGTCTACGAATCCCAATCTGAGATTCTAGAAGACGTGAGATATTATCTATTAATAAAGGGGAAGAAAAAATAAGTAGGACATTGCAATTTTAGTCCTAATAAACTCCCCCTATTATTCCAAACCTGAGAATGGATTCTGAATCTGACTCGATAAGTAAAAAAAAGTCTAAAAATAAATAGTTTGGATATAATGTATTCTACTTAGACCCATCTAATGTGATGGTGAGAACCTTTAGTAGAATAGATTATATGGTGGTTTATCTGTTTATAGCTGGGGGACTCTTAGGACCAGGGGTGCACCAGCCATGATGCGAGTTGAGCTTCTTGCCTCAGGCAGCAGGACCTGCAGTAAGATGGGGGTAGCATTAGAGGCACAGTCACCTGCTATAAAGCAGGACCTTGCACCAAAATATAGTGTCTCTTTATACCTGATGTCAGCATGTGTGTGAGACACTGCATGTAGGGCTCCAGGCCCCTCAGGCTCATTTGCATACAGCCCTTCATCCTGGTGGTAGATGCCCTTTAACCTGATATATTACTTCTTGATGGGAGGCAAAGAAAGCCAAATTAGGAACCCTCGGATAATACCAATGATGTACTGCTCCATACCTAGTACAGGGCTCAAAGTATGGAGTATGGAAAAACATTTGTAGAATGAGCATCCAAGAAACAAGCTCCGCCCCAGAGGATCTCCTTTTATTAAATATTCAAGTGATAAATTTCCAAACCATAATTTTTTTACATTTTCCCCAAAGTGACTCTCGATTTGCTGTTCTGTTGTTGATACATTTTTAAGTAAACCATTACCACCACAACAACATTAGATATAGAAACAATAGAATCAATGCCTTAAACAATGGAAACATCCATTAATGCAATTTCCACCAAACCTTCCCTCTTTCCAAACCAGAATCCATTATTGCAAATTTTAGAAACTTTAAAAAAAAACATTTTTGGAGGATTTCTCTCTCCCTCTCTACTTTTCAAGCAGTTCATGCAAAAGAAATATACAATATTCTATGGAAAAATCCCAAATCAGATATTCTGCCTTAATCCAAAGATCTACCCTCATTCAGCTTGATTAAAGATGTTTATGTAAGTTATGATTCTAGTTAATGAGATAGTGTAATTCCTGCCACTGGGTAAAATGAGACCGTGGAGTTGTTGAAGTCGTTTACTTTGCGGCCACACGTAACATTTTGCACTTTTTTGAATTTCTGTAAATGTTTACAAAGCACATAAGTTAAAGAAACACCTAAGACGAAACTGATACAATGGGGCAGATTTAGTTATCCGGTCCATTCGCGGTCCAGCGGCGCCTTCTCTGCGGTGGATTCGGGTCTTCCGGCGATTCACTAAGGCAGTTCCTCCGACGTCCACCAGGTGTCGCTGCTGCGCTGAAGTCCGCCGAGGCCTGCCGGAGATCCTGATCCTATACTTGGTGAAGGTAAGTGCTTGTCCCGCGACACTTTTTTTTTTTTAAATGTGGCGGTTTTTCCGAATCCGTCGGGTTTTCGTCGTCCAATCGCGTGCGCCAAAATCCCGGGGCAATTCAGAAAAAATCGGAAATATTCGGGTAACATGTCGGGAAAACGCGAATCGGGCCCTTATTAAATGACCCCCAATGTGTCAAGCTTGGGGTGGGGTGGAGCATGACACAAGAATTTTCTATGGTATTCTACATATCCAGGAGTCATGCCCCGCCTCTTCCTGTTTTGTGCTTTGCCTATACATTGTATCAGATTTCCCTGGAGTGTTCCTTTAAGACAAAGTCTTGAATCAAACAAGGTAAATTGAGTTTTACCTTCCTTTTGTTGTGTATTCTATACAATGTGCATTCCACCTATTGTAATAACTGAGTTTCTAACCTATATCTTAATATGTGTGTACGCAATGTTTGTTACGCGTCGTCGATCTTATTTTTTAATGATGCAACATATCGAGGCAGTCGTCTTTTGTCGGAATTGTACAATGTGGTTGATTTATAGAACAAAAAAAATTTACGGAAAAATGACCATCATGTAAACATGGCGATTAGTGAACTGAATTTCTTTGTGCAGGCGTGATATCGTGTCGGCTATGTATATACACTGGTGATTCATGGAAAGGGGTCTGCAAGATGGGTAAAGAGGTGGACATAAAACATGGACATTGTGCAAGTAAATAGAGGGGTGAAAGAGCCCCCAAAGGGTAAATGTTCAAACTTGTCTTCATATCTCTGGAGACTTCCACAAGACCTTTGGTGAAGTCCAAACCTGTGACCACCACAAGTCAACACTTTTGGCAGGAGAAGGTCTAAAGGGTTGGCCACCATGGTCACACGTGAGTGTCTAAGAATAGGCCAAAAACATTTATTCCTTGAGAATCCATTAAGATGAGTCTTCAAATTGATTAGATGTGTCCTTGTGATATGTTCACCACAAATGGTCTTCATTTTAGAACATCCTAATTCCCTCAACTGGTTTGTTATTAACGTTGATTAATCTTGTACTTTACTTGTATCTTATTACCATCTTTTCAAAGGTATTTCCCAAAGTAATGATATTGATGACAAATTCATCAATATTAGATCTGTGCGATCTTGATACTTAAACCCTCACTGATCATCTGATCTTGAAAGTCCAACTAGTCCTTCGTCTAGTGTCAAAACCAGGAACTTCACCTTAGAGTAGAAGAGCTCCACTGCTGGCCGCCGGGTATGGTGGCGCATAAATTCCCACCCCGGTGTCATCTGATCTGATCAGAGTGGTTGGACCCCCGTCAATGTGGTATGGATGACTTATCCTATGACTAGGGATGAGTGGACCCAGACCCTCAATGTTCAAACAACTTGAACAACTTTGAGTCGAATAACTTCAGACAGAAATTTGGCACTTGGGCTCACCCCCACCAATAACACCCATGAAGCCACCAGCAGTGTCATGGGGACTCACGATCATAAGGAAAATGGTGCATGTGCCGCCGGCATTTATATGCTTTACCAATAGTATTTAAAGGGTAACACTTACGATCGGTACCAGAATCTATCATGGGTGTTATCAGTGGGTGTGAGCACTCAGGTTCCTTAACCCGAACCAAACTTGCAGTTTCGGTTTAGGATGCACCCTGAGACCTAAATGTGTCCACTCATCCTGACCTATGACTAAATTATCATGGAAAGCCCATATAATATGTATATAAAAGCTCTACTATAGCAAAAAAGAATTCTGCTAAAAAGTAACCCATTGGTGTGGTAAGATTTAGGATATGGATGTGCTCGATGGCTCAAGCACCTGACAAAGGAAGCTCTCCTTTAGCTCCTCCCCTCTGACTACAATACCTTAGTTGACATTGCATAATGCACACCAATAACTAGAACCAAGTTAAAGGAGCACAAGGTAAACACAAATTAAGTTATAAAATCTATAGAAAAACAGAAATTTGGAAAAAAGTTCTAAAATGAAGACGAAAATCGCTAAAAGTGACATTGCTAATAATGAAAATGTACATGAATGTGTGGAGGATGGGATCTGCGGCTGCAGCATTTGAGCAGTGACCAAGTTTGTAGTAGGACTTTACTGAACTATTGATGAAGTCCTGTAGTCTACACCTTGGGTATGATGGGAGTTGTAGGTACAAAAGGCCAAAGGTTGAAGAAAACTGACATGGCAAGGTGACCAGAGATGAAGCTTCATGGGAGAGCCTCACCAATTGTTGGGATGTCCTAAAAGTGGGATCTTTGTATGTTATTTTTGCTTATTTTATTGTTACAAATGAAAAATAAATAAAATACCGCACTTTCAATGATCTTCGCGTCCTGCTTTATACATTGATAGATTTCTTAACAAAAAAGAGAAACTTGAAACACAAATACCAGCGGAGACAAGAAAATCAGATTCTTGTACATAGGGGACAGTATTGTAGTAGTTATATTCCTGTACATAGGGGGCAGTATTATGGTAGTTATATTCCTGTACATAGGAGGCAGTATTATAGTAGTTATATTCCTGTACATAGGGGGCAGTATTATAGTAGTTATATTCTTGTACATAGGGGGCAGTATTATAGTAGTTATATTCTTGTACATAGGGGGCAGTATTATAGTAGTTATATTCCTGTACATAGGGGGCAGTATTATAGTAGTTATATTCTTGTACATAGGGGGCAGTATTATAGTAGTTATATTCTTGTACATAGGGGGCAGTATTATAGTAGTTATATTCTTGTACATAGGGGGCAGTAATATAGTAGTTATATTCTTGTACATAGGGGGCAGTATTATAGTAGTTATATTCCTGTACATAGGGGGCAGTATTATACTAGTTATATTTTTGTACATAGGGGCAGTATTATAGCAGTTATATTCCTGTACATAGGGGCAGTAATTTAGTAGTTATATTCTTGTACATAGGGGGCAGTATTATAGTAGTTATATTCTTGTACATAGGGGGCAGTATTATAGTAGTTATATTCCTGTACATAGGGGGCAGTATTATAGTAGTTATATTCTTGTACATAGGGGGCAGTATTATAGTAGTTATATTCTTGTACATAGGGGGCAGTATTATAGTAGTTATATTCTTGTACATAGGGGCAGTATTATAGTAGTTATATTCTTGTACATAGGGGGCAGTAATATAGTAGTTATATTCTTGTACATAGGGGGCAGTATTATAGTAGTTATATTCCTGTACATAGGGGGCAGTATTATAGTAGTTATATTCCTGTACATAGGAGGCAGTATTATAGTAGTTATATTCTTGTACATAGGGGGGCAGTATTATAGTAGTTATATTTTTGTACATAGGGGGCAGTATAATAGTAGTTATATCTTTGTACATAGGGGCAGTATTATAGTAGTTATATTCCTGTACATAGGGTCAGTATTACAGTAGTTATATTCTTGTACATAGGGGGCAGTATTATAGTAGTTATATTCTTGTACATAGGGCCAGTATTATAGTAGTTATAATCCTGTACATAAGGGGCAGTATTATAGTAGTTATTGTCTTGTACATAGAAAGCAGTATTATAGTAGTTATATTCTTGTACATAGGGGGCAGTATTATAGTAGTTATATTCTTGTACATAGGGGGCAGTATTATAGTAGTTATATTCTTGTACATAGGGGCAGTATTATAGTAGTTATATTCTTGTACATAGGGGGCAGTATTATAGTAGTTATATTCCTGTACATAGGGGGCAGTATTATAGTAGTTATATTCTTGTACATAGAAAGCAGTATTATAGTAGTTATATTCTTGTACATAGGGGGCAGTATTATAGTAGTTATATTCCTGTACATAGGGGGCAGTATTATAGTAGTTATATTCTTGTACATAGGGGGCAGTATTATAGTAGTTATATTCTTGTACATAGGGGGCAGTATTATAGTAGTTATATTCTTGTACATAGGGGCAGTATTATAGTAGTTATATTCTTGTACATAGGGGGCAGTAATATAGTAGTTATATTCTTGTACATAGGGGGCAGTATTATAGTAGTTATATTCCTGTACATAGGGGGCAGTATTATAGTAGTTATATTCCTGTACATAGGAGGCAGTATTATAGTAGTTATATTCTTGTACATAGGGGGGCAGTATTATAGTAGTTATATTTTTGTACATAGGGGGCAGTATAATAGTAGTTATATCTTTGTACATAGGGGCAGTATTATAGTAGTTATATTCCTGTACATAGGGTCAGTATTATAGTAGTTATATTCCTGTACATAGGGGACAGTATTATATTAGTTATATTCTTATACATATGAGGCAGTATTATAGTAGTTATATTCTTGTACATAGGGGGCAGTATTATAGTAGTTATATTCCTGTACATAGGGGGCAGTATTATAGTAGTTATATTCCTGTACATAGGGGGCATTATTATAGTAGTTATATTCTTGTACATAGAGGGCAGTATTATAGTAGTTATATTCTTGTACATAGGAGGCAGTATTATAGTAGTTATATTCTTGTACATAGGGGGCAGTATTATAGTAGTTATATTCTTGTACATAGGGGCAGTATTATAGTAGTTATATTCTTGTACATAGAGGGCAGCATTATAGTAGTTATATTCTTGTACATAGGGGGCAGTATTATAGTAGTTATATTCCTGTACATAGGAGGCAGTATTGTAGTAGTTATATTCTTGTACATAAGGGGCAGTATTATAGTAGTTATATTCTTGTACATAGGGGGCAGTATTATAGTAGTTATATTCTTGTACATAGGGGGCAGTATTATAGTAGTTATATTCTTGTACATAGGGGCAGTATTATAGTAGTTATATTCTTGTACATAGGGGGCAGTATTATAGTAGTTATATTCCTGTACATAGGAGGCAGTATTATAGTAGTTATATTCTTGTACATAAGGGGCAGTATTATAGTAGTTATATTCTTGTACATAGGGGGCAGTATTATAGTAGTTATATTCTTGTACATAGGGGCAGTATTATAGTAGTTATATTCTTGTACATAGGGGGCAGTATTATAGTAGTTATATTCCTGTACATAGGAGGCAGTATTAAAGTAGTTATATTCTTGTACATATGGGGCAGTATTATAGTAGTTATATTCTTGTACATAGGGGGCAGTATTATAGTAGTTATATTCTTGTACATAGGGGGCAGTATTATAGTAGTTATATTCTTGTACATAGGGGCAGTATTATAGTAGTTATATTCTTGTACATAGGGGGCAGTATTATAGTAGTTATATTCTTGTACATAGGGGCAGTATTATAGTAGTTATATTCTTGTACATAGGGGGCAGTATTATAGTAGTTATATTCTTGTACATAGGGGCAGTATTATAGTAGTTATATTCTTGTACATAGGGGCAGTATTATAGTAGTTATATT